>NC_056735.1:1443957629-1444182629 GCF_019279795.1 Protopterus annectens | reverse complement strand
TTTGTCATAGTACAGAGGTCTGCCTTATGGGGATTGAGTAATAATAATATAATAATAATAGTTGCATTCAAATCCTGAAGGCTGACAACTGGGTGGGAGAGGGCTCACTGGTTATAATGAACGCTGAGGAGTATGTTGACTAGAATGTTTTCAGATATGCAGTTTTATTGCATTAGTAGCCAACAAGAAATAAATATAGTTTACAAATATATTAATGTTGCTATTAATGATTTTGTTACCCAAGTATTAATAGATGGTGTTCCAGTGAGTATTTGAATGTCAGTAATCTACAATCTAAGCAACTTGAAACATTTATTCAGTATATTAAAACAATTACAAACTTCCTTTGATTTGCCCCAACTATGGACTGAGTTTCTATTGTTTTTCTTAATTTACACTTAATATATTAATATCATATAATCTCATAATATTATTTTTTATAATATAAAATGTTATATCATTTACAGAAAGTGCTAACCATGACCAAAAGTACTTCTTCCATGGGACCTGACAATACACTGTTTGTTTACTTAATAGTGTTAAACCCATCTTCACAAATACATTCCTCAAACTGTTTAACTTAAGTTTAGCCACTGAGTGGTGCCATCATTGAGGATATCTCTGCATAAGAGTGGCCTTACATTCAACCTATGTAATTGCAGACCTACAAGCCTGATCTACAAAGTAATGAACTGTATTATAAATGACCTCACAAACTGTAATAATAAGAATCTAGTTAGCCTTCTACCCCCAAACTGTTTGGCCTTGGAAAGGGTAAATCCTGTCTATATAATCAGTTAAATTTCTTGAAAAAAGGTTACGCAGGCTGTATCTGGTGACCATGCAGTGCATGCAGTTAATTATGTTCTTGCCAAGTTCTTGGTCAGCATTCCCCATGTTGAAATCATTCAAATGCTAAATGCTTAAAAATTGGCCATATATAGTAAGATATAAGGATAGAAATGACTGAAAGAGAGAACCTACTTGTTAAGAGTTGGAGGTGCCTCATAAGAAATGATAAAAATGACCAGAGGTGTACTCACACCTCTATGATGGGGCCTCTCTTTTTTTGGTAGTTACTTCTCAGATATCCAAACACAGAACCAAGACCTTTGGCTAACAAAGTTTTCAGTAGACTGCAAACTGGGAATTGTTGTTAAGCCACCCTATGATACCCAAGTCCTCCAGAATTAAATCTGCCTAGTAAAATGAGCTCAGATTAAATGCTGAAAAGTATAGTATCATCACTTTTTTGTAGACAACCCCTTACTTTCTCCCATCTTTTTGTCTAGAAAATATACGTCTACAAAACAAAGATTTAGTTAGAGACCTAGATAACTGGGTTGATGGCTCCCTCTCCTTTGGCCATCTTCTAACTATGGTTGTCATGAAATCCTTTGGTTTAGTTGATGAATGAATGTTATGATGGTTATAAGAGATAATCAGGTCAGTTACTAAGTACAATGCCCACTTTGGGATGTATCTCACCAAACATAAAAAGCAATTAGAAAGCTCCAAAAGTTCCTAACCAAAAAGACATAGAATTAGATCCTCTGAGCTACCAAGAGAGATTCGAAACTGTATCCATTTATTCAGTGTCTTAATGACTTTTGGGGGAGATATCTGTCTCACTTACTACCATTGGAGACCCAATTGTCCTCTTTCTGCTCAAGCCATATATCCCCACCAGTACTAGAACCAAGGACCTAAATAAAGCATGGTAGAGGAAGAGTTATACAACCTAGTTCCTTCCAAAGCTCCATTCATACGTTTTTGTACTTTGTTTTATGTATGCTATACTGATGTTTTATCAGTCCTTATTTACTGCTGCTTTTTAATGAATGTTTTTCTCTGTTATATAGTAGATGTTACTGTTTTAGGATAGTCATATATATTTATTTCTATATACTGATTTTTGCGCAGCTTGATTGTATTTTGCTTCTAATAGTTTGTGATTTTTGTTCCATTCTTGTTGGTTACTTGCATATCGAAACAGCTATTGTTTTCATATTAAGCCAGTCTAATGAGATTCCAAACAGTTACAGAAGTGCTTACTGGATTTTTCATTTTCTGTCATATTTCCAAAGTATTTGCTCTGTGTGTGTGTTTGTGTGTGTGTGTGTGTGTATATGTTTATATATATATATATATATATATATATATATATATATATATACACACACACACACACACACACACACACACACACACACACACACACGGGTCTACCTGAGATGGTCGACAAGCCATTTGATTGACTTTCATTTGGTTGACAATTCATTTGGTCGACAGGCAGATTTGCCCCCCTCCCCAATGTTGTGCAACCCTGGAGTTGATATATATAGTTGGGGGGGTGGGGGGCACAGCCCCCCACATAAAACTCCTTGTCGACCAAATGAAAGTCGATCATATGGCCTGTCGACCATGTGATAGGGATCCATACACATATTATATATATATATATATATATATATATATATACACACACACACACACACACATATATATATATATATATATATATATATATAGGGTCACCTTCATTTGACTCACAACTCATTTGACTGACAACTAGTACTTGCAGTGCACTGTAAGGCAAATAACAGGGATATGTCCTCTTCCTCAATGTAGTGCGACCCTGGAGTTAGTATATATAGTTAGGGGGGGTGTGGGAGCACAGCCCTCCACCTACTTTGGTTTTAAAGAACAATATAACACAAAACATACAGAATTTAAAGTACTGCAAGTACTAGTTGTCAGTCAAATGAGTTTCAGTCAAATGAGTTGTCAGTCAAATGAAGGTGAAGGTGACCGATATATATATATATATATATATATATATATATATATATATATATATATATATATATATATATATATGGGTCTACTTTACATGGTCGACTTTTCAGAAAGTCGAATTTCATATGGCCGAGACCATATGACCAACTTTCGGAAAGCCAACCATGTAAAATAAACACAAAAAACACAAGAAACACTCCACACCCCCCGTAACTTTAATATACCAACAATGAGATTGCACTACAGTGCGGAAGAGGGACATTTTCCCATTCTGACTGTACGGAGATAGCGGTTCCCCATGGTCGGCTTTTCAAAAGTCAATCGTATGGTCTCTGCCATATGAAAATTGACTTTCTGAAAAGTCGACTATGTGAAGGGGACCCATATATATATATTATCAAAACTATAGTACCAATGGAAGAAATGGAAACAAATCTTCAGTGTAGAATATTTAATAAATCCTTGTAAACCTGTTGCAGCAAAAATCCATGACAGCAAAAAAAACATTTATATCACAACATAAATTAAGCGCTTTCGTCCGCTAATGCAGTGTTCACTAATCGAACTTCATCAGAATTATACAATGGATAATTCAAAAATACACTAGATGTGAAATAACATTCTAAAATTCTAAAGTTCCAGAAAATTGTACTGGTAGGAGAGGGAACTACCACCCTTATCTGATCCATTTGAGAATGCTTCTCACATTAAGATTCCCATTAAGGCCAGGGGGCGTGTCAGCCTGAAGTCTAATCTGCCATCTAAGCTCTGTAACTTCAATTAAAGGATTGCAGTCTCCATAAGGTAATGACACACGATCAAGTACTAGGAACAAAAATCTGCTTCATTGGGAGCTAGAAAGTGTGTGTCTAGCCAAAGCATTTTTCCAGTCACCTTTCCTTATAGCCTGACGGTGTTCCTTAATGTGATCACTAAGTTTTCTAATAGTTTTGCCTACATAGAAGGCAGAGCATTCATCACACACTCCCAGGTAGACAACGTAAGTGCTATTACAATCAAAAGAATTACTAAACTGTATCAGAAACTTGGGATTGGGAAATTGGAAACTAGCACCCAAAGCAATAAAAGGGCAGCAAACACATTTGCCACAGTTGTGCATCCCTGTCATTTGAAGAGGGCAACTAAGAAGAGAAGGGGATGTTTTTTCAAAAAGATTCTTCAAAGACCTAGTTCTCTTGTAACTAAAACTAGGGGTGTCACCCAATACCCTGGACAATACATGGCTACTCTTAATAATATCCCAATTCTTAGACAAAATGTTCCTAATGGGTTCTGCATCTAGAGAAATGGGAAGGGGAAATCTGGTGAGGTCATCAGCAGGAACCGAGGAACCGAAGACTTGGGAATGTAACCAAATTTAAGAATGGGAGGATATTTACTGTATCTAAATGAAGTAACTTCATTCAAAACATCAGAAACCAGATTTTCAGGGTAATGTTTGTCCACAAAAAGTTTTCAGAAACTGACTTTCATTAGAAAAAACATCATCATCACTCACAATGCGACTAAGACGTACAAACTGCCCCTTGACTATGTTCCTTTTCATAAAGGGAGGATGTTGGCTCGAAAAATCAAGGTAGTTGTTACGAAAAGTGCTTTTCCTATGGATGTTGGAAGAGAATCTGTAAGTAAGGGGATCTAAGGCCAGGGTAATGTCCAAAAAATTTACTACATTCCCTTTTCCAGAGACAGTAAAATCCAAAAACTGTATACTCCGGCTCAACTGATCAAGAAAACAATCTAGTTCCATAAGAGACCCTTTCCACAAGAAAAAAATATCGTCAATAAAATGCTTGTAATTACTGACGAACTTGAAACCCTCTAGCTTAGATAAAATGTCAGCTTCCCAAGCACAAAGTACTAGATTGGCATATGCCGGAGCTACCTTAGCTCCCATGCCTACTCCTTGAAGTTGCTGGTATAAGATACCATTAAACATGAAAAAGTTATTATCCAAAACCAGCTTAAGCAAAGTGGTGAAAGCAATAACTCTGTGAGGGGGAGTAGAAGTATGCTTGACAAGATAATTGGTCACATTTTCCAACCTTTCATGATGAGGAATGCTGGGGTATAAAGCTACCACATCCAAAGTGACTAGTATGCATTGTCCATCAATTCATCTAAAAATACCCAAGAGTCCTGTAGGTAAAACTGAGAATCTTGAACTAATGGATTAAGGAAAAATCCAACAAGGCTGAAATAAATTCAGTTTTGGTTTTCCCAGACACCACAATGTGCCTAAGAGGGGGTTCTGTGGTGATTTAACTTCCATGTAATCCATTTCCAGCTCAGAAATACTACCTTCCTGATATAGTCTGGCTAAGGTATTATCAATCCTCAAAAAACTGTTGGAAACAAAATCAGGGGAAACTATTTTGTATTTCTCGGTGTCAGCTAATATAGCTTCCATCTTACTGTTATAACATTTAGTTTCCATAATAACAATGCCCGCTCCCTTGTCAGCTTTAAGGATTTTTATGTCAGGATTCACACTAAGGCTATCAACTGCTGCCCTCTCTTCCTTAGTTAAATTATGCCATTTAAAAGGAGTTTTACTGCTTAAAGTAGCTCTTATTTCTCTCTCACAAACCTTTGAAAAAATGTTCAAAGCTGGATTAAGAGGGGGATCAAATGTGCTCTTCCTTTTTAAAGAAGACACTGGACTAACATCTGAGTCAGTACTATCACTGTCTGTAGATGTAGAACCAGAATCACAATCAATAGCATCAATAGCCAACCCACCAGAGTTAGCTACAATACTCAAGCTAGTAACTTCATCAGCATCAGTACCATCGATAAAAGCATTAAAATTCTTGTTTTTTATGCCCTGTTTTAAGTTAAGTTTTCTGCAAGAAAGCTTAAGATCAATTAAAACATTAATAACAGAAGCCGTTTGTGAGGGAATGAAGTTCAAGCATTTGCGTAAACAGTTTAAACAGTGTTCATCAATAGTAATGTCTGTAAGATTAAAAATGTCTTGGATGTGTACAAGGTCAGGAAATGGGTTTTATATATATATATATATATATATATATATATATATATATATATATATATATATATATATGCATACACACGCACACACACACACACACACACATGCACACAGCAAGACAGAGACTGCTCACACAAAACAATTTAAAAATTAGTTTCCAGATTTAATTTAGTTTAGTTTAATTCACTTGTTACCTGGGTAAATGAACTTATAATAACAGACTCTTTTCAACCATGACCCCGGCCACAAGGAAAATGTAAATGTGATATACATGAACAGATTTAGAGTGGATAATCAACCAGCATGTTTTTGGAAACAGGAAAGAAATCAGAGTACCTAGAGACAATGCATTCTCACACATGGAAAACATGAAGTCTCCCCACAGATGAGGATTGAAACCTAGTCTTTGCAGCTATCCCTACACCTGTGAGGCAGACATCTTAGCCTCTGAGGTACCATGGTACCCTTATGTTTATGTTATTATCACACTTTCTCATCACTTATAATAATATAATCCATAACTCACTTTCTAGTAATTGGAATTCATTCAAACATACCTGTGTGGACTTTAAAGATCCAGTATTCAGTTTCTGAGACACATTTATACAACTTGTTATAATAAGTAAATCCTTTATAACATAGGTCATAATACCACGTAGATTCGGCATCTTGCTAAATACTACATTTTTTTTTCAGATCTCCATAGTTTTACCATCCCTCACTTACAAATGAGGACTTATCTTCAAAGTAAAATTAGCAGTAGGTGAAAACAAAAAAACTTACTACGATTGTGTAAACATTGCTATAGTCTAGTAAGGCATGTGTATACTCATTCCATTTTGCACAGTTAAAAAAATAACTGCTATTTTCATAAATGTTGCCTACTGTCACGCTTTAAGAGATTGGATCGAAAGCATCTGCAGTTTTAAGCAGTTGTTAAAGCAACATTATGTTATGATTCATGTTTTCTGCACTTATACCTTCTCCTATTTTGCTGCCATAATGTTTGAAGTCTCATCTAATCATTCCTTCAGTATTTTGCTTTGCCTAATATACCCATCGCCCCATTTGCTTGTTAACTATATGTGCTGACTGTTAACCTTGCTATTTACTTTCTCTGCTGTGGCATATTAATAAGATCTCACCATCCTTCCTACCAATTCATCTTTCTCCATGCTCATCTAATTACTCCACTTTGCTACAGCTGCCTCCGCTTTGTTGCTGTCAGACTTGCTACTGTTAACTTTGCTGAACGTTAGTGTTGTAACTCATCTCAAGAAGCAATATTTATTAGTGATGAGCATGAATCTAATGCTGAAAATGCACCTTGCTTTTCAGTAGTCATGTTGTCATGGCATGAACTAATTTAGCTTTCATTTTTCTTTTTTAAGTTTTTATTAATTTATTAGTCCATATGTGTGCACTAGGCAATGAATCTACAGACCATTACAAGCCTAGCCAAAAACTCCATTGCAGATATCCCTCTAGCTTCAAGAAGGGCAATGCAAGATAAATCAGGGGAGACTTTGAGACTGTCCATCTAATTATTTAGGTTTACCTTGAAGGTGGCAAGGGTGCTACTCTGCTTGGCATGTATAGGAAGCTTGTTTCAGTGGCGGGAAATATGTTGAGATATGAATCAATCATGCTAATATGTCTTATTTATTTGATAATGAAGATTTATTTCCTTTAATCAAGTATTTGGGGGACCACTTGCTCTGAGAAAGGAATAGGATGTCAAAGAGGGTCAGATCTTTCATTTCTTCTTTCTCTAGTATCAGTTTCATCCATTTCAGGGTTTCAGGGGAAAAGTAGACTACTCCAGCAATCAGTGGGTTCAAGGTATTGTAATTATCCTAAACAGGGCACCTACTCATCCCAAAACACACGCTCTCCCATAGTATATACACCTACACGTTATAGTCAGTTTGAGGGAACACAAATTCATCAAAAATACATCATTGGAAAAAGAAAGGAGATAGAGCACCCAGCAGAAACTCCTAGGAATACACGAAAGGTATGAAAATTATGCACAAAAGAAACTCCAGTTGAGAACTTCTGTAGAGAAATAAGGTCCATGAGGCAACTGTACATTGTGCCACATTCTTCTAGCTGTCGGTGTTCTATTTTTCATTCATTCCTTCAGCTAATGCCTGTTGACTGCAAAACTGATTTCAAGGTAATGCCTGCTGGATGTCTGTTCATCCTCTGTCTCTCTCCCTAACTCATCTACCTCAGAAACGTCATATTAACTATAACACTTACAATTTCTCATCTTAGTTTTCAGTCATATAAATATACTGTCACAGTCTTATAGAAATATATAATTGTTACTGAATATACTTGTACTAAATGCTACTGAACCTATTTTTAAACACTACTGTACTAATTACATTTTCATGTAATTTTGTGGAGCTTTGCTCCCCATGCCTCCTTCAAAAATGTTTATTGGCAGTTGGATTTTACTGGTCAAAATTAATAAATTAATAAATGAAAGAAAAAATCCTTTCTGATTTAGCAGTACAAATGTTGCTATTAGATGTGTCTCACATAGTTCACTGCAACCTGGTGTAATTTTGCTTAACTACAACTTCTATCTAATGTTGTAGTCATTGAATGCATATAAAAGTAAATATGAAATCAGTCCCTATTCCCAAAAATGGAGTCAACTCAGTTCAGCAATTTAGTTAATAGAACAAAATAAAAAATCAAATAAACATTTCACAGTATGAATATAATCAGACATCACCCTCCAACTCAGATATCCATTTTTATTTGTATTTGAATGATATTAAAATGCATTCTTGTACTTGGTGATTTTTCCAAACTAGATTAAACATGGATAATTGGTGGAAGAGAAAATTGGAATTCTTTCCACTAAATGCACTAGATGAGCTAATGTGAAGTAAATAAATGTAAAAACTACATAATAGCTGTTTTCCTTACTGCACCTGTATGCGCAACAAAATGTCTGCCAATAGTAAATAAGCTAAAATGCAGCATAAATAAATGAGACCTTGGAGACTACTCTCATACACAATAGACCTCAGTTTGGTCAAGTTATCAGAGATAATGGTTTCAGTAAAGTTGTTCTAGCCAACTAAATTAAGAAAGGAAATGGAATGCCCTACAGTCAGAAAAAATGTGTGCATTATTTCTTAAGTATTCATATGGCCGATCAAGTTTTAAAGCCATGGTGAAAATACAGTTCTATCCTTGTTACAGCTACATTAGATCGCAATATCATTGTACTGGTTTTCATACTGAGAGCATCCCCAAACGGACTGCATATGTTTTTGCAAATATGTACATATTTTTTTTTTTTTATTTGGTTTTAAAACAATATATAAATCAATTATAAAATAAACAAATAACTATTTACATAGATCCACAGCTAATCAATACATCAAAATTATACATATCAACAACAATTAATATTTTTAAGCAAGTCTTTAGGTTTAAGAAAAGATTTATATGAATGTGTAATATTAGAAGTTCTCATTTTTGTAGTAGCAATACATCACCAATAAACAGCATGTTGTCTCTTTCCTTTGTGCCAGAGGATAACACCCAAAACATTCCCAGAAGTATTTGTTTCTAAATGCCTGAAATATCTGAATAAGGTCTCCTCTTAAATATCTGTATGAGACACTGAACACGTTCATATATTTTAGTCTTTCATAATGACTTAAATTTTTACATCTATGGATGCCCTTTGTATATTTCCTCTGTACTCTTTAAGGTTTACTGATGCTTGTCTTATAAGGTTTCCATATTGTTGTTTCTAGTCTAACTAACAAACAATGATTACCATAATTTCTGATTTCATAGACTTTATAAATCTTTTTATACAACCTATAGTTCTATGACTATTATTAACAAATTGACTGATATGATTAGAAAAACTCAAAGCTGACTCAACCCATATACCCAGGTCCTTAAACCTATTTACGGTTTCAATCACTGTGTGCTGTAATAAAAATTACCTTTCAGTTTATGTTTCTCAAGTTTCATATGATTAATCTTTGGTGTATTTATCATCATATTATTCTTCTATGCCAAAATGGTCAATTTACTCAAGTTCTTTTGCTGACATGCCTTATCTGTAACACTTGTAATCAGTTTACTCAATTTCAGGTCATCTGCATATAGACTGTAGAACACCTCAGATGAAACCATAGAACATTTCAGATGAAAAAGTTAAGCCTGAAAGATACAATCTAAACAAGCAGGGGCCTAGGACAGAGCCCTGTGGGGTAGCCTGACTGAACCATGAATTTCACCTGTCCAATTGCTGTATGATACTTGCCATGTCCTGTTTGTATGCCATGCAGCTTTCCACCTTATCAAGAGTACATCAATACCTAGTTGTTCACATTTATTGATCAATGTTTTGTATACGACCTTCTCAAATGCTGAAGTTAAATCTATATAAATTGCATCACACTATATTTTTTCATTAATAGCTGTTATTATATTGTTATAGAACATCATGTTACTGGTGGTAATAGATCTATTCATATCATTGCTGGAGCCTTCCTGTGTCCTGACAGAGTGCTCTTCAAACTATCTGGAGATATACAGAGCTAAGTATATTTTTCTGGCACTTCAGAGTTGTGTACTGTTAATTGTTATTTGACTAATTTTATATCATTGCTGGCTGACTTCAGAGTTGTGCACTGTTATTTTTGCTTCACTGTATAGTTTTTCAGGTCTCTGCTGAAGGTGTTGTTTTTCCCCTACCTACCCTCCCTATCCCTGTTTTGTTGTTTAAATTTGGAGGCTTTTGCAGTTGCCCGCTCCAACTGTAGATTTGATCTGGGACACTCCCCCCCAGTCCCATCTCTTTTCCTCATTCTACCTAATAGACTCCTTCTGCACTTGTTTTCGTCATTTTTAATTTAATTGCGTTTTTTTAAACTGTTTGGTCTAACATTGCTACATACTCAAGTGTGCTAGCTTGCACTGCATTTGAATTGTTTTCACTGCTGTTTTAGCTACTTTTCTGCATAACAAAAAAGAAAATCTAAGCCTGTTTCCTACCTTTCCTCTTACTAGTGTAGTCCAGATTCAGATTTGCTGTATCCAGGACTATATGCAAGCTTCTGAGCCCCCCCCCCCCAAGCTTTATGTGTTGAAGGGAAGCCTTCTAGCTTATCAGTAGGAGTGGTACTAGGTAACCTATCTACCACATAAGGAGTGGTTCTGGCCCAGAAATTGTAGTTATTGGCAGTTTGGGCAGTTTTTTCCATCCCTGTCAACTTTCTGATTTAAAAGCCCGCATTTGCACTTGTTTCCCCCTTTCCTCTAACTAATTTAGTCCAGATACAGATTCTTAGTTTTAGCACTTGAATTTGCTTATTCGTGATCAGCACTTATTCAGAACTTGTAAGCACTAAATAACCTACTAATTACTGCAGCACTCAACCTTCCTCATTACCTAGAGGAAAACAGTTTTGGTACTGACTTTCCTCACTTGCTTAGAGAAAAACAGCTCTTGTGCTCACTTTCCCCACTTATCTGGAAGAAAATAGTTTTTTATTCAGGCATGTCCAAGGGTCAGCTCCCAGTGTTCTCTTCTGTCTATCTGATGAATCTGGGCATCTTGGGGCAATGTAGAAATTGCCTCATGTACACAGACAACCCTCTCCTCCTACCACCCAACACTACAACCTGTGAGAGATGCACTTATCTAGCCAAACTGGAGGTAAAGCTCTCTCCAACCAAGACTGAACTTGACAGTCAAGCGGAGAAGGTAAACATTTGCACCACACCACACTCATCACATAGTCTCACTAAATCTACACCACCAAAATCCACACATAGAAACACAAAAACATTCACTGAGGCTCTCAATAATAATCTGCTCAAGCAACAGAGATCTCCAAAGCAGAAATGCAAGCAATCTCCACCCCCAACACAACCCAAATAACACATAGCCCACAGACTCCGTGTGCTACTCAACCACAGCCAATAAGGCAAAACAACGTACCCAACACACTAGTTATAGGTGACTATAGTCAGGCACACTGATGTCCCACTCACCAGGCTAAACAAGGAGAAGGTTACTGTCAGCTGCCTGTCAGGTACCAGGATCCACCACATAACCCACGCACTCAGGTCAGTCCACAACAAGTACAAATATGACTCCTTCATTGTCCATGTTGGTGTGAACAACCTGAGACGTACCTCCCTGGACTACATGAAAAGAGACATGGAAGAGCTCTCCGATCTTGTAGCCCAGGCAGGTATGGCCCTAGCCCTGAGAAGCATTCTGCCATCACCCAGAATGATGCCGCAGTACAAGGACAAAATGATTGACTTCAACAATTGGCTAAGCTACTGGTGCCATTCTAAAGGGATCCAGTATCTGTCTGCCTGGGATGACATGGTCGACAGACCACAGTGCTTTGTCAGAGATGGCCTGCACCTGTCACCCCTGGGATTCCAGAAACTGACTAAGGTTCTTGCTGCCCCTATAGTGCCTTTTTTAGGCAAGCTTCAAATGACAAATTCACCACCATAACAGGAACAGGCAAGCAAAAACTGAGGGTGATGCTACTCAATGCTAGAAGTCTAAATCTCAAAATGCACTCACTCGAGGCACTCCTTAAAATGGAAAACATCAAGATCTGTGCAGTGACTGAGACCTGGTTCAAGGCTCCAGAGAGCACCCCTGCACTACCAGGCTATAACTCATACCACACTTTTCGGCCATGTAACCTGGACCGGAACACCAAAGGCGGAGGTGTGTCCATAATCATTAAGGATATCCACACCTCCAGGCTAGCTGCTCAGCATAATGCAGCCGAGGTTATCCAAGTGCAACTAACTCTGGGCAAAACTGCAATCCAAATTGTAGCTTGCTACAGATCCCCCACCATGCCCCAGGATTCCCACTCCTCTTTTCTTGATGTACTGGAAAATATTAGGATTCAACCAAATACCCTAATAATGGGCGATTTCAACTATCCCACCATTAACTGGGAAAATGACTCATGTAACAACTCCTTCAATCAACGCTTTCTGGAATTCATAGACTCCAACACCCTGGATCAACTTATCCACACTCCCACCAGGGGCAACAATATCCTAGATCTAGTCATTACCAACATGAGTGACCGGTGTTCCACACCTGAAGTCAACGCCTCATTAGTCCGATCCGACAATAAGCTAATTACCCTAGATATCCACATCCTGCCCCCACCCCCCATTAAGGAAACCATGGTAAAAAATTTTTCCAAAGCCACCTTCATGCTTATTAAGACAGAAGTGGTGAACTTCATGACACCCATGCAGATGGACAATACAGTTATGACTACTGAATCCTACACAATTGCACTTTATAAGCACTTACACGAGTGCATGGATCATGCTATTCCAAACAGAACCAAGACGCTATCCTCCAAAAAAGGAAGCCAGTCTGGTGGTCCCCTGCCATAAACAAACTGTACAACAGAAGGAAGAAACTCTTGCAAAAGAGAGTAAAATCCAATGAGTGGAGGAGCTCCTTGGTCAGCCTCAGTAAGAAGCTGCGATCCCTGATAAAATCCTCCAAAGCTAGTTACAAAAACAAAATCGCCACTGATTCTAAAGACAACCACAAAGCTTTCTATAGCTATGTCAAGAATCTCAATGGCAACACTCAGATCTACTCTGAGTTACAGCACAATGGCACTAAATATACAGACCCAACTGATATTGCCAACATCCTGGCAGATAGGTTCAGCGCTAACTTTGCCCCCCTCTTACCCCCTAAAGAGCCCATCTCTATACCGGAAGAATGCAAAGTTCCTGTAATCATGGCTGCACAGGTAAAAACCACACTCTCCAAAGCCAAGAACACAGCATCCATGGGACCAGACAACATCCCAGGCTGTGTTCTACATGAACTACAGAATGAACTGGCACCCCATCTAAGTACCATATTCAATTATAGCCTCACCTCAGGCTTTGTGACTGCTGAATGGTGCACAGCGATGGTTATCCCACTCCACAAGGGTGGAGCCACCACGGACCTTGGGAACTACCGCCCCATTAGCCTGATGAGTCTGGCCTGCAAGGCCATGGAATGTATCATCATGGAATTTATAAACAAAGACATTGGTAATCTCCAAACTCTGGACCCCACCCAGTTCGGGTTTGTAAAAAACAGATAATTTCTCCTAAACCTGATAGACTTCTTTGAAGCAGTCACCAAAGCCGTAGATGAGGGTAAGGTGGTTCACACAGCCTATCTAGATCCTGCCAAGGCTTTTGACACCATCCCCCACTCTGGAATTATAGATAAACTCACTAAACTAGGTATAAATCCCTATGTCACAAGATGGGTTGCCAACTGGCTCATGCGCAGAACTCACACTGTGAAATTAGTAGACTCCAAATCCGACTTCAGGCCAGTGACAAGTACAGTACCACAGGATTCAGTCCTGGGTCCTCTCCTGTTTGGTAACTACTTCTCTGAAGTACAGGCTAACACAGAAGGTCTTTGGCTAATGAAGTTTGCAGATGACTGCAAACTAGGAGCCATAATCGAAACTCCTAACGATGTGGACATCCTACAAAAGGGCCTCACTGAGACAGATGCCTGGTGTCAAAGCCATGGCCTCAAGCTCAATGCCAAAAAGTGCATTGTCATCACTTTTGGTAAAAACTCTGTACCCATGAACTACAACATAGGCGGTAGTATACTTAACACCAAAAGTGTGATAAGACACCTTGCGACACAGGTGGACAGTAGTCTCTCCTTTGAAAATCACATTGCCACAGTAGTCAGGAAATCCTTCTACATGGCACACTTCATCACAAAAGGTTTCTCATCCAGAAAAAATAGGTCATTGTTCCCCTCTACTCATCACTCATTAGACCCATTATAGAGTACAATGCCCCTTTTGGTATGTACCTCACAAGACATCTACAACACCTGGAAAGGCTGCAGAAATACCTCACAAAGAGGATTACCGACCACAAACAGATGCCCTACGCAGACTGTCTCAAAAAACTCCAGCTTTAATTCATCGCATATCGCCTATGCAGAGGTGATCTCTGCCTAACATACAAAGCTATGTCAAACCCAGAGCTGTTGGACATGCTCAACTTAAAGAAATACCAATCCCTTTGAGCTACATGCTCTAGGGACCTAAACCTTGTCACCACAATAAACAGAACATGCCGGAGGGATAGATTCCTGTCCCAGAGACTTCCCATACTCTGGAATAAACTACCTATCTATATCAAACAAAGCTCCTCATTAGCACTCTTCAAGAAAAATCTTGATGATTGGATGGGAAATAGGAAATTCACCCAGGGGATCACTTCTGTGGCTCTCCTTGACAGTGGCACAGGAAAATAATTTTCTTGGGTGGCAAAAGCCAGGTTACCTTTTTGGCTGGGCTTGTATAGGCCCCAGGGCCAATAGCCTAGTACCAACCTATGAACAAGGAGTTCACATGTGACATAACCGTCCATGTTGCACACACTTACAGCTGTATATATATCTGTGTGTATTACTATGTGTGATGTTCCCTCACACATCGCATGCAGCACTGTGATGGAAATATAGGGGACATGTATTTATATATATATATATATATATATATATATATATATATATATATATATATATGTATATGTGTGTGTGTGTGTGTGTTTGCATATATGTAGACATACATGTGTGTATGTTTGTACATATGTAGTCATACACACACACACATATATATATATATATATATATATATATATATATGTAGATATATTTTATGTTGTATATATGTGTTTATATATATGTCTATATATAGGTGTCTGTATATCTGTAGACATATAAGTATATGTATATGTGTGTGTATGGACAAAACCCACATTGTAAGAGTTGCAGGAGCTAGGTCTAACTTTAAGCCGGTTACAAGTGGCATTCCCCAGGGCTCAGTCCTAGGACCCCTCCTGTTCAGCATATACTTCTCAGAGGTACAGGCAAGCACAGGAGGACTATGGCTGACCAAGTTTGCAGACAACTGCAAACTAGGGGCTATAATTGACTCTCCGGCTGACACAGACATCCTCCAAAAGGGTCTCACTGAAATGGATACTTGGTGTCAAAATCATGGCCTCAAGCTAAATGCCAAAAGGTGCATTGTCATCCCCTTTGGAAAAAACAAAGTATCCACAAACTACCACACAGGTGATAGTCCCCTAAATACAGAAGACGTAATAAGGGATCTGGGGACCCAAGTAGACAGTAATCTCTCCTTTGATAATCACATTGCCAAAGTGGTTAGAAAATCCTTCTACGTGATCCACCTTATCACAAAAGGGTTCGCATCCAGATCAAAAGAGGTCATTGTGCCCCTCTACTCATCACTCATCAGACACATCATAGAGTACAATGTCCCATTTGGGATGTACCTTACAAGATACCTGCAACAGCTGGAAAGACCACAGAAGTACCTCACCAAGAGGATCACTGGATTCAAATAGATGCCCTATGCAGCTCGACTGAAGAAACTCCAGCTGTACTCGGTTGCATACCGCCTACTCAGAGTTGATCTCTGCCTGACATACAAGGCCATGTCCAGTCCAGAATTGATGGACATGCTCCACCTACAGAAAACCTTACCCCCTCGAGCAACACGCTCTAGGGATCTAAACCTCACCACAACAATAAATAGGACATGCTGGAGAGATAGATTCCTGTCCCAGAGACTTCCCATGCTTTGAAACAAGATTCCAATCTACATTAGGCAGAGCTCCTTGCTAACACTCTTCAAGAGAAACCTTGATGAGTGGATGGGAAACAGAAAGTTTACCCCGGGGATCAATTCAGTGGCTCTGCTGGACAGAGGCACAGGGAACTAATCTAAGGGGGCAGCGAAAGCCAACACATTCTAGCTAGGCTTATAATAGTCTTCTGGCAGATAGCCTAGTACCTATCTATGAACCTATTTTCAACATATGCATGTTGATATATGGTTTTATGTCCCAACCTATCCAGTTCTGAGAACAACTTATCCAATATTACCTTCTCCATTATTTTTCCACAACATGAGTATACGTAAGGGTCTATATGATACTGGGTTTGTCCTATTCCCCTTTTGCTTAAAGACAGGTTAAATAAGCTTATGTCTTCAATCTGGAGGAATCTCCCCATATTAATATGACTTGGTAAGGAGGAGTAACATAGAGAGTTAGAGACAGATGCATAGGTGAGTAGGAAAAATATGTTTTTGGGACATGTAGGAACATCTCCATGGTGTTGTAATATTACTTATTAAATCATCATTAATCTGTCATGCTCTGTACAATAAATTGATTGCTATGCGTACAAATGAGAGGTAGGAGAGAGCAATAAACATGAATGCCTAACCAGAATAAGGTTGCCTTACTATGTCTCCCTATTGGTGCGCTAACATATTTGAAAATGAAGTCTTTCTGCATTATTCCAGGGTTATGTTAAGGAAATATGTTATATGGAGAGAAATAAAGAGATATACAAGTAAATATATGACAGGAGTATGAACTGCCATGAAGTAATAAAATGACATACAGCTGTAATTAAACTCATGACATTATGCCAGAACATCAGGCTACAAACATGGTAATTATCTCAACACACCATGTAGGACCTTCTAGTTTAATACATCCAGCAGCCTAATAAAGATAGCATTAACTGTTCCACAGTGCTGCCTTTAGTCTGCCTTTATTCTGAATTCCCATAGCTCAGCGAATTTAAACACATTTGTATGACTATAACCAAACCACTCAGATTAGATTAAAATCATCATGTTTTGCATTAAGAAGTTAAACAGTGTTCATTGCTGTGCTATGCTAAGCTCTGGACACATGCTGAGGAAATAAAGTGAAGGATTTTCCATGGGCCATTTCTGACCATGTGTGTATGTGTGTGTTTTTGAATCTACTTTTTTGACCAAATTAAACATGTGAAAAAGGAGTGGATATGAACGTGGTAAGAATGGAGTTGACAAGCAGAGAATAGCACAAAGGGAGAAGAATACAGGAATTTGCAGGACAGTCATGAGAGAGCAACATAGCTATCCACTTCTTTACAATATCAATGCACAATTGTACACACAATCTCATGACTTTGCAGTCACCACCCCAGTAATGTATGACAACAATGGAATAATGTTGTGTGACCAATTGGACCTAATCAATTATATCAGGATAACATATAGGCAAAGTAGAGAGCTATGTATGGGATATATGTTTTGTGGGACATGTGCTCTTTTTTAATTTGGGAGAAAGAGGAATGTTGGGAAATATGATTAGAAATGAGAGGGCCAGGTAGGTAGAGCAGGTTAGGAAGTATCTGCAGACATACATGACATAAAAGACAGACAGGGATAGTGATGGAGACAAAAGTATGGGGGACTAAATTTTTCACCTTTTTCCTTAAGCCATGAAAGTGATTTTGCATTGACAAGTCGTGCACAAATGATACAAGAAAAAAGAAATGATATGATATTGTATATCAAATAATGACCAAATGAGTTATGTTGCAACAGGGACCTGTATGGATTTGAACCCTCAAACAAGGGTATTGAAAGCAATCATTTCACACTTTTTCCCAGAGTTGCCACAGAAAAACACATGTTTTAGCAAAGTGATGGAGTTTAGATGTAATGATAATTTTACATTCTATAAAGTCACATTGGAAGTACAGCACAAATAAGTTATGAAAGTTGTCCTTTCACATTTGGATGTGAATGTCTGGATGATTGGGATATTGCCAACAGTTAGAATAGGTATGTACTCACATCATACCTCTCAACCTGGAAATATCAAAAATCTGGACAAGGCCCATGAAAAATAGGTACAAATCTGTATGCTGATTAATGTAAAATTTGCATACATCACTATACAACCCCACCCACTCCAATGGAATTGTGGGATACCAACTTTCAAACACAGACTGAAGAACAGAACCAAAATATAGCACCAGAGACTCCCTGTAGCCATTCCAATGTCCCATTACCTGGCTATTTCACATTATTTACCATAAACACTAATGTGTGCATACTGCTTTACTACAATGATAATTTGGATTTTATTTTTTAAATTTTATAGCACAATGTACGAACATTAATACATATCTGGCTGCTAAACAAAGCAATACTGTCTCACAATGAAAATAGATTTGGCATTAAAACTTCTCTGCCCTTGAAACTCTCATTCACTGAAACAGCATTGAAACCCCCAGATTACCTTTGGGCTGTTTTCAGATCAGAAGCCCCTTGCACACAAAACAAGAAACATACACGCATTCTTTGATACATCTTCCTGATTTTATTATATTCCTTGTACAATACAGCACACTTGTTAGACTTAAGTTAGAGTGCATTTTAAATTTATTGTTTAAACATTTTTCCAGTAGGCAATGAAACAAAAGGCATATACCAATAATGACAAAACTGCCCTATTCAGAACATTTCCATGATAGTCTACTTCTACACACACACACACACATATATATATATATATATATATATATATATATATATATATATATATATAGATAAATATAGATAGATAGATATAGATATATATAATCACAGTAGTGTAAGCCATAGGCATGTTGCACAGCTTCTTGCACTTATTTTCAATTGGGGGGGGGGGCAAAAGACAAAAAAACAGGGACACATTTTAAACATTGCTTGAATAAAATATTTTCACCATGCATTTCACTGCCAAATCTTGAACTGAGGTACCTTTACACTACAGTCAGAACAACATACCACTAAGCCAAATCAGCAGTTTGCTTAAAGACAGGAAGACAAACTTAAATGGCTATCATTTAATGAATTCAGTTCACACTCTCAACCTCTTAGCACAAAAATCAGAACAAAGCTAATAATGGGGGAATACAGCCACAAAACATTTCAAATGCTGATCTTATAAACTTAAAACAAATCCTTTTATTCTAGCAATTTTCTACCATTTATTTTATGAAGAATATGAAGCTTGAAATTGAAATACAAAATCCAGAAAAGCATAAATTCACAAGTGGTGGTGGCTAGGGACGTTAGGCTCTTTTTTACCTTGTACCCAAGGTACAGGGTTTGAGCTAGAGTACCTCTAGTCACCAGGTGTATCCTGTTGGAGAGACAAGCTACAGTGTCATGTTTTTTCCTTCAGCATTTAGCTTCTACTTCACTTTGAGTTCCCTGTCACAATAAGCTGCTGACCTAGAGAACATTGATGTATAGAACTCGAATGGTTATCTAGGCTGGATAAGAAGGCCCCTTTATGCTCTTACCATTACTCCGTTTAGCCAATGGTGCAATATCTGTTACCATGAGCCGCTATGAATGCGTGTTTTCATGTACTCATGCCTTGTTGAGGTCACACATTCTCTCAGATGGTATTCCTTAGATGAGAATTGTCTTATTTCCTCCTATGGTGCTGCCTTTACAAGAACATAGGCTGCCATTCTAACTAAAGTTATCTTGGGCACGGTCAGTGCTAAAGCTATTGTTTTGAAGACCTGGCTGAAAATGACATGCCTTTTTTCACAAGGACTGCTTCTGGCAGGGTTTCACAACATAATACACACACACACACACACACACACACACACACACACACACACACACACACACACACACACACACACACACACACACACACACACACACACACAAGCTTTCTTCCATACCTGTTTCCCCCGCATAGTGAAGCAAAGTCCCTCTCTTGGCAGCATATTCAGCAGTACCTCTCTCAGCAGCATAAAGCAAAGCAGAAGAAGCAAGTCAGCAGTTCTAAGTCCATCTCTCAGCTGCATTTTCAAGGCCAAGCACTTCCCGGCAGTGAAGTCCCTCTCTCGGTAGCATATTCAGCAGTCCCTCATCCCTCTCTCTGCAGCATAAGCAAAGCTTCTTCCCTCAAAACAAGTCAGTAGTTCTAAGTCCCTCTCTCGGCAGCATTTTCAAAACAAAGCACTTCTCGCCTGCTCGCAGCCAGCCAGAAATGATGATGCGAGCTCCTTGAGCTCAATTCTGACTGGCTGGTAGCACTGTCGGAGCTGGACATCATTGCGCACATGATGACGTCAGCTCCGACAGTGCGAAATTTCAAAAAATAAAAAAAACAGCAGCAAAGAAATTGGAAATGAAGGGGTTGCACTTGGGAATCGTGGCACCTCTTCATTTGGACCCCAAAACTTGGTAAAAACCGAGTAATTCGGGATGGTTGGGAGGTCTGACTCACATGATATTAAACAAAGACTGCAATCACCACAGGTGTATCACTTTATTTCAGGTGCATCACTTCATTATCTATGCTTTCATCATAACAACTCTTATCTCTGTTTTCTTGCCATATGTTATCTTTAACAAAGCTTAAAGTATTCCCTTTAATATAGATGACATTTTATACTAAGGGTCAGTAACTGTGATCATTTAAGCCAGTGTTTGAATGTTAGGATTGTCATTCATCTAAATCAATGTACTTGTAGACTTTTTAAAAGCCTCTTATCCCTGACATACCATTAGTAGGTGTATATCAAAGAGGGGAGACTGTGAAAGCTGATTGTTCCTGCAGTCAGGGCAATCAGAGACACCTGTAAGCCATTAACAGGGAACAGTTCTCAATGCTCATCCTTGCATTGCTAGGGTATGTGCATGTACTCATGTAGGTCCTTATACCATGTTTACATTCCCTACATTTACTGCAACTTTTGGTATTCAAGAATGCTAATGATTTGACACTTCATTTATATACTTACAGTGCTTACATGGATAATTCTGCTCTATATACAAAGATAATGGTGCAGCTAATGCCTTTGTATTTTACAGGGGAGAATGCTTGATACTGCTAGTAAAACAAGACTTTGGGAGATTTATCTATTTTCTACGGTGCTGTATATCTATTTTCTACAGTGTTGTATTGTCAAAATATGTTGCTATTTCTTAATTAATGCTTTGTGTTCAGCATTAAAAGGTAAAGTACAGTGTATTATTTTAGATTTATTTAATTATATCCCTTCCTTTTGCCATAGACATGTCTGCATTTCTACAATTAGGCTGCTAAATGCTACATGACCAATTTATTATTTTATTTTGTATGTCACGTTTTCACACTTATTGAAAGTTATTCTATTGTAAGTATGTAGGTTCATAGGTTCATAGGTAGATACTAGGTTATCTGCCTGACGGCATTTATAAGCCCAGCCAGAGTGTGTCGGCTTTCGCCGCCCCATTGATTAATTAACTGAGCCTCTGTCAAGCATTGGTCTGGTGCATTTATCTGTGTTAGCAGGAAAAAGAAAAAAGTGTTTTGTTTTTGTATTTCTGCTGGACTGAACTCTACAGCAGTGGATATGACAGCTGTAACATTTGGGTGTTACTTTTATAATGTTGCATTTATAATTCTTATTGTTAATGTAGTAATGTATTACAACATTTAAAACTGTGTTATCTCCATTACAAAAGTGTTATAGGATCTGCGCTGATAATGACATTTTAAATATAATTATTTTTTGTAGTGGGGGGTTGTTGGGGGATTATGTGAGGTGAGGGTTAGGGGACCTTACTTAAGTATAGTCATAAGTGAGCACTAAGCATGTATAAAGTATTTGTGTGCATGTTGATTGCATACAGTCACACAGAATTGAACTCACAGTCATCCTGTCTGTTCATTATATATTTATTTTCTTCTCATATAGGGATATGGCACCCAAGAAGACATATGTACCTTATAAGCCACCATATAGTGAAGCATGCAGAAAATTGGTCATTATCCAGGTCTTATGGGGCCATGGAGCTTTTCCATTAGGGGCAGGTAGAGGCAACCAATCTATCTGAGGCAGGATATGGCAGCAGGTGATTGATGATCTTAATGCTGTCAGAGGCCATTTGAGATCCTACTTCCAGATAAGATAAGATACTTGGCAACTGACATAATAATCTCTGCCCACTGTAGGGCCACTTCAATTGCCTGGGAATAGGTGGCTAAGGGGGTGTTGGTCCTGCTACCGAACCACTATTAACTGAAACTGAGGATCTCCTGTTCACTATCAGAGATCAAAATAGATCATCAGAGGGTTCTCCACCAGAATACATACAGAGATAGAGAAAGCAATAAACGTGAGAGTCAGACTGCAGTCATACAGAAATAATAAAAGTTGCTTTGTGTTTGGGGGGAACAACAATCTGTCCACTATTTTTTTAGGATAACCTTTTTAATGTACACTTGTGAAGGGGACTGTTCTCTTTTTCTTGTTTCATTTACATTGTGATCATTAGCAGACTTTTTTCCTTTTCATTCTCATACAGGCACTTTTGTGTTGCAAGCTGTTAGCCCACCTGCATATAGTACGCACACATTTGTTTATTGTTAATACTGTATATAAGGTAGATTCAGGTCTATATGACAGTAAAGTTTTTGTAGTTTTAGCATCTGTTAAGAAGTTTACTATAGCTTTATTATAAGGAAAATATGTAATCGATTTTATTCTCCATTATTCTGTTTGTTGAGTTTATTGTTTGTTATTAGAGGTGATCCTGAGAGTGGCAATTTGGAACTCCTACTGCATGTCTTAGTATGGGTAGCCTCTGATGATGATGATGGTGGTGATAAAGGGGCAACTTTGGGGGTATGGAAGATCTGTCTGACAATCAGGTTGTGGTTCCCACATCCCCTGCCCATGTTTCAGACTCAGTCAGTGTGCTTACACCTACCCAGGACACAGTGACATCTGATATAGGACAGGATAAGGTTGACACAGTTGATAAGGCTATTGTGGTTACTGTGGTTGCAGAGCTGATTGCCTCTCCTGATAGCCTTCAAGAGGGTGTGGTGGAAGGATAGTAGGTGTGCTTGGAGGAGGCCTGCTGCCAGTCCTCCTGATGTTGATGTGCATTAGGTGCCACTAGATGTATGTTTAGGAGCATACTGTAGGCACAGGCATGTTCCACCTGGGCCTTGGAAGAAATAGTTCAGCTACTCAATGTCATGCATTCTGACATTAATGACTCCCTGAATCATGTGAGCAACTCCTTGGACAGGATGAATGATACTCTGAATTGGGCAGTTTCTGTGAAGGAATGTCTGTTGGGAGAGGGTGAGCATCCACATGGCTGGAAAGATGGTCCATCATCTGGTGTTAGCAGACGTGGCCATGTAAGATCCCTCTCCCACAGTGACAGTACATCCAATGTTCTGTCAGTAATTACAGTGTCTACAACCAGATGTGGTAGGCCCTGGGTCTTGGTTCTGGATGTAGTCTTAATGAGAGCTCATCCAGCAGACATCGTTCACATTTAGGTAGTACCCTGACTTCTAGCCAGGGCTATGGAAGTAGCAGTGCAACTCATGGCAGAGGTTGTTTTCATGGTCAGGAGTGACAATGCTGAACTGAGTAATCTACCATGCACAGCTCACACATGTCCAAGATGCCATGACATAGTGCTACCACAGTGCTTGATTGCACACACACACACACACACACACACACACACACACACACACACACACACACACACACACACACACACACACACACACACACACACACACTAAATAATTCACTTGCCCATACCACTTTACACACATGCAAACTATCTAAACAGTACTGTTGAGTGTTATACATTGGTTGTTACTGGCCCTGAACACTGTATGCTCTGGGAGATACATATGTTTCTTACTTGCACACTCACTTCAGTATCAGCCTTGCCTTCTTACCCTCCCCACCACTATGTGAAAATGATGATGACTGTGCCCTGACCTTTACACATGTCTTTGAGACTTAGGGCTGCATACAAGTCTAATACATACAGTGGATAGCTGAAGCTTGCTTATTCACAAGATTATATTTATCAATAATTATTGCAGAGCTAGAATTGTTGGTTTCTTGTTCCTACTCATATGTGAATAGATCATTGCTATATTGTTGTAGCGCATCATATTTCAGTTAGTTTTGTCACTACAGCACTGGAAACATTAGGTACTTCAGTCTTGCTTCTTGGTATAGTTATGTAAATGAGGGTATAATTAACGTGTTCCATGTTTTATGGATGTCGGTCAACTGAAATGCTTAATGCATACAATTGGTTGTAACACATACCTATATGTTGCAAACATTTTATAGAGGAGATATTACTGACATAACTGTACATCCCACACAAAAGGATCTGTTTAAGGGCATATACATATTTCCATATGAGAGTAATTAGTTATATAACTTTTTTTTTTCTTTACAGGTTCTGCACTAGCCTTGTCATTACTACTAGTAAAAATTGTGTTCTTGGGGGCTTTCCATGTGTGATGCTATCAGAATACAACCACTACATGGCTAAGTAAAGGTTGTGGTGTCTGACAAGCATCAGTTTTCCTATGTGTATGTGTATGTAGGATCTTAGGCCTTGAACTAGATAGTGATTGTGTGTGATATCTTTTGTCTCTTAGCCAGAGACAGGGTACACAGCTCCATCTGCCAGTACCATCTGCAGCTGGTGGTTCTCCCTCATACTCCTCATCTGTACCTGCTGCTGCCCCTGACTTTGGTCCTTGAAACTGTGGTTCTGCTCCTTGCTGTTTCCTGAGAATTATATTGTATAACATGGCACAGACTGTAAATATTTCAGTACAGGAGAATGGGTCATACTGCAGTGCACCTCCTAATGTGTCTAGAAAACAGAGCCTTGATTTATGGAAGCCAAGCACACATTCTGTGAAATTTTTAGTTTGAGCGTGGGCCTCATTGTATCCTTGATCAGTGAGGTTGTGTGGATTTCTCATTGGTATCATGAGCCAGGGTTCCAGTGCATAATCTGCATCTCCCACTAGATGTCCTTGAGGAATGTCACCCCTAGCAAACCTGGTGTACAGCACACACATGTGCCATATGTGTGAGTTGTGGAAACTGCCTGGGTTACCTGCACAGACATTGCAGATGATTCCTTGAGCATTACAGACAAACTGACAGTTTATAGAGTGGAAACCCTTTCTGTTGATGAACCTCCTTCCCTGTTCCCCAGATGGGGCTCTTATTTCTCTGTCTGTGCAATCCATGCCCCCCTATTGTATAAAAAACCTGCATGGTTTTTGCTCTCTGCTGTGGTGTTCCTGGGGGAAAAGACATGTTCTCTTGCATGTAGAAGCATTGAATTTAAAAACTGGTGCAATATTCTAGAGGCTGATGCCTGTGACACCCCTAATATATCCCATGTGTGTCTCTGAAAAGTACCAGTGCTAGTATATATAATGCTACAAGTACCTTTGCTTCCACTGGGATGGATTCTCCTAGTTCTTATTAAGTTGTCAAACTTTTAAAAGTTTGAATGTTATATGGTCGACACCATATGATGGAACTTTTAAAAGTTTGAACATTTCAACGGAGATCCCTGTACAGTGCAGCAATGGAAGTTTTCCATTGTCTGCACTGTAGTGGGATATTGGACTTGGTATATTTAAAGAGTGGGGGTGTGGGGGGTGCAGGGGTGCTTGCCCCCCTGCTTAAGCTTTCAGGTAGGTTTTTTTCTATTTTTTTTTATTTGAGTTTCGAACTTTTAATAGTTCGAACATATGGTCTCGACCATATGGTGTCCGAACTTTTAAAAGTTCAGTTACGTGATATAGACCTGGGTTCTCCATTATTTCTCTTTAGCCTGAGGTGGGAGTAGCAGAGATTCCATATTTCTTCCATTGTTTTCTTGACCACTCTGTATCTCTCAACAGTTTCTGTTTCATGTAGTCCATGATAAGTCAAATAGGGGGCTGAACACCCTTTTTCTTGCTTGAAGTCTGTCAGCTGCACCCTGATTTATAGCCTGTTGCACATTTAGCATAATAATAGCAGCAGCAGCCCATAACGTTTTTTTTCTTGGTGTAATCGTGCCTGTATTTCAAAGAGTTTTGATGTACATTATTGCTTTATGGCTTCCAGAATAGCTTCAATGTTGGATTGGTTAATTAGTATGTACTCCAGCTTTTTGTGCTTTTATTAGCATGTTCTCCTGTTTCCCTTTGTTTAGCCTACACACCTAGACATCATGTAGAGCCATTTAATGAATAACAAACAGCACACTATCGTGCAGGCAGCACTGCATGATGCCAACACGATTGCTACACTTTGTGTAGCTCTTTATGAATCCTGGCCTGTATTTGAAAGGGGATAGGATTCTTGTTAGGATAGGTACCTGCTTTTTGTTACAACTGGAATCTGTTCTTCAAAGCTTTCAAAATGTTTACATCATAGACACTGATTTAATTTTTTAAATAAAATGCTAACTTTTCAAATAAAATTGGAATGCTTTGAAGAAGAGTAGTGTCTTGCCAAAGCTGGTTCCAGACTATCTGCTATAATAATATTTAGACATTTAATAGAGTCAGTTAACCATTGGAAATGTTATGTAGACACCAGTATTCTGAATGTGTATAGTTCAGTTTTAAAGATGAGTTATGGTGGTGGTAAACATGCAGCTTGATATAGAAAATAACAGGGTCCTATGTTTCCAAATGATGGCAAGAAGTATATATCAAAAATATATATAAAATTGTCTTTTACTCTAAAATAGAGTAAGCTTATACTGTAATTTTCCACAAGCTAGTCTTTAATATCATTTCTTGCAAGTGGACATCACTGTTTTGTGATATTAATGACTTGCACCTTTCTTGTATAGTTTCCAAGTCATAAAAAGAGTACAGGAGTGAAATAACAAGTTGTACAGTAAATTAACTTTGACAGCACATCATTCATGTTTGCCATCTTAATTTACCAAACAATGTTTTGAAGTCACACTCCTTGCTAATTACTTTACATTTCTTTCTACATAGTCAGTTACTAGTGTTCCTTAAATTTCTAGCCTGTATTCACTGTAACCCATACTTTTGTTTATATACCTTGTTTTGATTCCTTTCTTGACTTCTATTTAATCACTCATAACACTTTGTTATTCAATTATCTTACATGTGACATTCATTCTCAAAAATATCCTTCCATATACTCCTAGTTGACCTTATTCTTCCTTCCACCCCCATCAGATTCCTAGTAGAAGACAATTGGTGTCATTGGTGCTTCATTAACATGTTTTCAACTATCTGGCACCTTTTTCTGGCTATGAAGCACAATAAACCCATAATCCAGCATTGTTGGCAAGTTAATACAAAAAAAAAATTTCTGACACTGTATGCACTGAACCTCAATAGACCAAGGAGCACATTCACATCAGCATAGGCACAAGCTCCTATATCATCATTAATTCAACCCCTTATTTAGTTATTTTTTTCTCCTTGCAGCTGACCATTAGTTGTTACCATCTCCCGTCTTTGATTACTTGGATTATTGGCTCAGCGTTCCTTTGACACTAAACAACCCATTCCTTGGGTCTGGTGAGGAGACTGAAGCCAGCAGTGCAGCATTATAGCACTCCTCAGGAGTATGCCCTAACTCCTTCCCCCTTGTAGCAGGCTTGTGAGATCCATGAATGTTAGACTAAGAAGGTACATAAGCATTTCCATGCATTCCCAACCTCCTGATTAAGCATCACACATCTTATGGAACCCACTAGGCTTGCAAACTGCTTATGTGAGCCTAGGCTGTCCACCACCATGTACAAGCCATCAATGGCCGATCATTCCCCTGCTTTCCATGAAAGATTAAACATGGGTCATCTGGAACACAATAAGGGCTTTATTGCTCTGTGCCACATGACAACTAACCACTTATTTATTTGTTGAGATTCCCACTTTCATAATTTTACCATAAAATTTCTATTCTTTAGCAGCTCACTTTCTTCTTAGTTATTTTTAATTTTTCTGTTTTATCCCATGATAGTACTATTTATAAAAACACATACAGCTTTTGTTTTCACCCTAGTATTCCACTCCCTGCAGGCAACCTTTTTATTTTTTTTTGTCACCTAAAGTGGACCAACAGCATTAATACAATGCCTTAATAGCTTTTATCAAATTCATATGTTTTCATTTGACATAAAATCTAAGTTTCCTATTTCTCTATACAATTTTAACCTAAAATAATACACTCCAGATTGAAAAAAAAAATCAATTTCGTATGCCAATGATTCCTTAGTTATTAAGAGAGTTGTCTAAAACACTATTTTAGTTTATCTATTGTACTTAAACTATACAGTTTTAATTTCTAACAATGATTCTGAAAGTTCATTAAAACTCCAGAAAATGCTGAGTCCCATCTAAATTTCAAATGCTCATTGTGTGTCCATAGTCTGTAATCACGAATCATAAAATACTTGTGTATAGAGATGGCAAATCCCCTATATACTTTATGGGACCATTAATTTATGGCTATAGTCTACCAACTGAGCAATCTTACCTTATTTGAACTAAAGCAATATGTAATTTTAGGAGAATAGCACAAGCAGGAAAAAGAAATAGGACATCAACTCACCTTAGTGATTTATTTCACTGAAAATAAAATTTTAAACAAACTTTGTTAATTCCTGACTGGGGACATATCATCTGTCATTTAAATTTCCAGTTTTGTACAAGTAACACAGTTCAGAAATGTCCATCTTTCTAAACCCACCTTTGTAACACAATCAAAGAAGAGCATGATAGAAACAATCTGGCCCCATTTTAAAACACTAACTTCTGTCTCATTTTCTGGTCCATGAATTCAATGTTACTATCCTTAGCTTATCCAAACATCTTGTTCCTGGTGTCACCACCCTCTCATGTTCCTCTTCCTGTATATATCAGTGTCCTTTATTTCAATAATGTCATGTCATTTTTTCCCATTTTCAGTTGCTTCAGTCTCACTAGTAAGAGATTCATTTTTACAGCTGCCTTATCGGGATACTCAAATACCAACATGACTCCATTACAAAATAGCTTTATGTTGCAGTGAGAGATAATTTGAAATTAAATACTTCATGTTTTCATTTCTTTATTGCATCCCTAAAGTGGGACAGCTCTTTTAAATCACCCCGAAATAATCTTACCCCATGAGTACCATTTTTCCTGCTCCCAATGTTTTTCTACTTCATTGCCAGAGCTTCCACAGGACATTCTCTTTTCAGAATCTCAATTAGCACTGCCTGGATTTCCCATATTTAACTTCTTCTGTTGGCAGTGGTAAGCATTTCACTTTTACAATGCCCAGAGTATCCTTGGCAAAACCAATCCATTCCTCCATTTTTACCTCTAATATAATCAAACCAGTCACTTTTCTCCATCCTTAATCCAATATAATCTTAAGTCTGTCTTTCATGCTTTATCTTCAAACCTTGTGCAATGGGATTTTATTTATTTATTTATTTATTTTATTTTACATTTGGTGACCGGGCTAGTCTAGCTGGACAAATATCCGTTTTCAGTAGAGGCCCGGGGAGAAAAGCTCCAATTACAGAATTACAAGAATTAAAAAAAATATCATTAACAATAAAAGATAATAAGCAACATAAAATAGGTACAAAGTTATACATTTGTATGAATTTAACAATAAAAAAGCCAAAAAAAGCAGAACCAAAATCTGTCAGAAAAATAGTTGTTTAACAGTCATGGATTAAGGAACACATCCAGTTAGATACTAAACAACATTCAATATGTGCTAGAGAGATTTAATTTAATTTAGTCTCTTAACTGTCCTAGTAGCCTTTTCCTGAGTCTCCGCCATTTATTGACTCATTGGATGAATCACTTCCTGTTGGACTTGTAGGCATTCAGTGTGATCAACAGTAGCCACTCAGAATTTTTTGAGTCAGTATATGAAACATTGCCATTAAAGTCTATAACTCAATTCAAATTTTCTCTAAACTGTTTTGCCACTTCACTCACATTCAGTTTTGGCACCTTTGTGAGTTGTCTGAGTAACAAATGCTGTACATCATAGTAGTTTAATTCTAAGTTGACAAGTCACCCTCCAAAATTTGCAGTACAATCCATTTTCTCCATGCTTGTATAGTTTTCTATACATTTTTTCTTCTTTATACAAAAATATCTCATTAATGTAACAACTTTTGCTACTTTTTTAAAATATTTTCACTTGAATGTGAATGTAGTATGTCTGCATTCCCTCTACAAGACTATTTTTAGTCTTGTCCTATCACACATGATAAGCACATTCATTTATTTGACTTATTTTATTTAATATCTACTGTATCCTTAGCTTGATGGCACCACTCATGTCCTAGGTAACATTAAAGCCTTTTTTTTGTTGTGCTATCAACAAAATCATTCAGTCTTGCAGACAGAAAACTAAAATCTTCTCAGCACATCCTAAATATTCTGTCCTAAGCAGAGTTTAATTCTCTCCTAAGTCATATGATGTTATGTCAGATACCACCTCTCATCTTGTATTGCAAGTCAATGTATATCTCCTTGCAAAAAGGACATAGTGAAAACTACTGCACAGATATAGTAATGTGTCAGTAATGGAGGATGACTAACACAGTCCTTTCTGATAAGTCAATCAAAAATTCTGGAAGTGCAAACAAATGCTGATCCAGAATGAAACACGAGCATGCACACCCATGGATGTAACCAGGTTTACCTAATATACACCATGATTCATACTTCTTAAAAATATATACATTGCTTTATACTGAGATGTGCTGGAATTTAAGGGAAGTTATACTTGTGGCAAAGGATACTGCATTCTGGAAGCTGGTGGTTAATTGTAAAAAAAAATCCTGGTTATACCTCTGGAGACAGTGAGGCAGACTAACCTGATCAAAAAATGAGGCAGTAATAAAGTGTTGACTTGTGTTAGTGGATCCTCATGGTAGGCATTTCATCAATGCTGTGGAGAAGAGCATCCTTATGTATGGGTGCTGTCATGTTCTCATTATTATGTTTCCTTGAGAGGATGTACATTACTTTCACATTGTACTGTTGGAGATCTGCTTCTGGGTATTCCCATCTACATTGCTTCTGCATCTGTGTGTTTCCCATACTGCATAGTTACTTTCTTGTGTTTCTGTAGTTCTTTTGTCACTCAGTTTGAATTGAGATGACTTATTTGCTGGCCAGAATCTTTTGATCCATGTTAGAAATCTTGCAAATGCAAAGATTGTGAGTTTTCACTTGGAGATGATGTCTAATAGGTTGATAGGTTCATAGGTAGGTACTTGGCTATTGGCCCTGGGGCCTATATAAGCCTAGCCAAAAAAGTTCCCTGGCTTTCGCCACCCAAGAAAGTTATTTTCCTGCATCTCTGTCTAGCAGAGCCACAGAAGTGATCCCCGGGTGGATTTCCTATTTCCCATCCAGTTGTCAAGATTTTTCTTAAAGAGGGCTAATGAAGAGCTTTGCGTGACATGAATGGATAGTCTGTTCCAGAGCATGGGAAGTCTCTGGGACAGGAATCTATCCCTCCAGCATGTTCTGTTTATTGTGATGGCAAGGTTTAGGTCCTTGGAGCGTATTGCTCGGAGGGATTGGGGTTTCTTTAAGTGTAGCATGTCCAACAGATCTGAGTTTGACATGGCTTTGTATGTTAGGCAGAGGTCGCCTCTGAGTAGGCGATAAACGACGGAGTAGAGCTGGTGTTTTTTTAGATGGTTTGCGTATGTTATCTGTTTGAGGCCAGTAATCCTCTTAGTGAGGTATTTCTATGGCCTTTCTAGCTGTTGTAGATGTCTTGCGAAGTACATGCCAAATGGGGTGTTGTACTCTATAATGGGTCTGATGAGGGATGAGTAGAGAGGAACAATGACCTCTTTTTTTTATAGAGGTGAACTCCTTTGTGATGGGGTGTGCCATGTAGAAGGATTTCCTGACTACTGTGGCAATGTGATTATCAAAGGAGAGACTACTGTCCACCTGTGTCCCAATGTCTCTTATTACACTTTCGGTGTTTAGTAGGCTACCGCCTATGTGGTATTTCATGGGGACAGTGTTTTTCCCAAATGGGATGACAATGCACTTCTTGGCATTGAGCTTGAGGCCATGACTTTGACACCAAGCATCAGTCTCAGTGAGGTCCCTTTGTAGAATATCCACATCATTAGGCAATTCTATTATGGCACCTAGTTTACAGTCATCTGCAAACTTTGTTAGCCAAAGACCTGCTGTATTAGCCTGGACTTCTGAGAAGTAGATGACAAACAGGAGAGGACCCAGGGCTGAGTCTTGTGGTACTCCACTTGTCACTGGTTTTGAAGTTGGATTTGGAGTTGGCTACTTTCACTGTGTGGGTTCTGTCAGTAAGCCAGTTAGCCACCCATCTTGTAACATAGGGATTTATGCCCAGTCTAGTGAGTTTATCTATAATTCCAGAGTAGGGGATGGTGTTGAAAGCCTTGGTGAGGTCAAGATAGATGTGCATCACCTTACCCTTGTCCATGGCTCTGGTGACTGCTTCAAAGAAGTCAATCAGATTTGGGAGACATGACCTACCTTTTACAAACCCAAACTGAGTGGGGTCCAGAGTTTGGAGGTTACCTATGTCCTTGTTTATAAGCTCCAAGATGATACATTCCATGGCCTTGCAGACCAGGCTCATCAGGCTAATGGGGCAGTAGTTCCCGGGGTCCGTGGTGATGCCACCTTTGTGGAGTGAGATAACCATCAGTGTGCACCATTCAGTAGGCACAAAGCCTGAAGTGAGGCTATGACTGAACATGGATAGGAGGGGTGCCAGTTTGTTCTGTAGTTCATGCAGAATGCAGCCTGGGATGTTGTTAGGTCCCATGTATGCTATGTTCTTGGCTTTGGAGAGTGTGGTCTTCACTTGTGCAGCCATGATTCCAGGGGCTTTGCATTCTTCCAGTATAGTGATGAGCCCTTTGGGGGGTGAGGGGGGGGGGTGAAGTTTGCACAGCACATATCTCCCAGGATGTTGGCAATATCAGTTGGTTCTGTATATCTAGTGCCATTGTGCTGTAGCTCAGAGATGATCTGAGTGTCACCACTGAGATTCTTGACATAGCTGTAGAATGCTTTGTGGTTGTCTTTAGAATCAGTGGTGATTTTATTTTTGTAACTAGCTGTAGAGGACTTTATGAGGGATCTCAGCTTCTTACTGAGGCTGACCATGGAGTTCCTGCAATCAGGGGAGTCTTCTCTTTTTTGCAACAGCTTCTTCCTTCTGTTGTAGAGTTTGTTTATGGCAGGGGACCATCAGATTGGCTTCCTTTTTTTTTGGAGGATACTGTCTTGGTTCTGTTGGGGATGGCATGATCCATGCACTCGTGTATGTGCTTATACAGTGCATTTGTATAGAATTCAGCAGTCATACCTCTATTTTCCATCTATGTGGGTCTTGTGAAGCTTACCACTTCTGTCTTAAGAAGCATGAAGTTGGCTTTGGAGAAGTTTTTTACGGAGGTTTCCTTAATGGGGGGTGGGGGCGGGATATTGATGTCTAGGGTGATTAGCTTGTGGTTGGATCTGACCAGCAAGGATTTCACCTCTGGTGTGGAACATCAGTTGCCTATATTAGTAATGACCCAGTCCAGGATATTGCTTCCCCTGGTGGGGGTATGGACAAGCTGATCCAGGGCATTGGAATTTATGAATTCCAGAAAGCGTTGAGCAAATGAGTTAGTACATGAGTAGTTCTCCCAGTTGATGGTGGGGTAGTTGAAATTGCCCATTATTAGGGTATTGGGCTGTACCTTAATATTACCCAGTATATCAAGAAACATGGAGTGGGCATTCTGGGGCATGGCAGGGGATCTGTAACAAGCTACAACCTGGATTGCAGTCTTGCTCAGTGTTAGTTGCACTTGGATATTTTCAGATGCATTATACTGAGCAACTAGCCTGGAGGTGTGGATATCCTTAATGGATAGGGACACACCTCCTCCTTTAGTGTCTCAGTCCAGATTATGTGGCTGAAAGGTGTGGTATGAGTTATAGCCTGGTAATGCAGGGGTGCTCTCTGGAGCTTTGAAGCAGGTCTCCGTCACTGCACAGATGTTGATGTTCTCCATTTTAAGGAGTGCCTCAAGTGAGTGCATTTTGACGTTTAGACTTCTAGCATTGAGTAGCATTATGCTCAAATTTTACCTACTTATACCTGCTACAGTGGTGAGTTTGTCATATGAACCTTGCCTAAAAAAGGCACTATAGGGGTGGCAAGATCCCTAGCCAGTATCCAGAATCTTGGGAGCGACAGGTGCAGGCCATGTCTGGCAAAGCATCGTGGTCTGTCGATTGTCTCGTCCCAGTCAGACAGACACTGGATCCCCTTAGAATGACACCAGAAGCTTAGCCAATTGTTGAAGTCAATCATTTTGTCCTTGTATTGTGGTATCATTCTGGGTGATGCAGGATGCTACTCAGGGCTAGGGTCATACCTGCCTGGGCTACATGATCTGAGAGCTCCTCCATGTCTCTTTTCATGTGGTCCAGGGAGGTATGTTTCAGGTCATTCACACCAACATGGACAATGACAGAGTCATATCTGTACTTGTTGTGGAGTGACCTGAGTGCTTGCATTATGTGGTGGATCCTGGCACCCGACAGGCAGCTGACAGTAACTTTCTCCTTGTTTAGTCTGGTGAGTGGGACATCAGTGTGCCTAAGTATAGAGTCACCTGTGACTAATGTGTTGGGTACATTGTTTTGCCTTATAGGCTGAGGTTGAGTGGCACACTGATTTTGTGGGCTATGTGTCATTTGGGTAGTGATGAGCGGTGGTGTTTGCTTGTGTCTCAGCTTTGGACGTCTCTGTTGTTTGGTCAGATTTTTATTGGGAGCCTCTGTGAATGAAGGTGTGTGTTTTGTGTTACTATGTGTGGGTTTAGGTGGTGTAGGTTTTGATGGACTATGTGTTGAGGTGTGGTGCAGGTGTCTACCTTCTCCTCTTGAATGTCCAGTACAGTCTTGGCTGGAGAGACCTTGGCTTCCAGTTTGGCTATATAAATGCATCTCTAACAGGTTGTAGTGTTGGGTGGTAGAAGGAGAGGGTTGTCAGTGTACATGAGGCAATTGCTGCATTGCCTCAAGATGCCCAGATTCATCAGGTGGACAGGAGAAAATACCGGGAGCTGACCCTTAGACATGCCTGGATAGGTGCTTATTAATTTAAGTACTAAAAACTGTTTTCCTCCTAAGTGAGGAAAGTTGAGTGCTGCAGTAATTTGTAGATTATTTAGTGCTTGCAATGAGTTTTGAACAAGTGCTGAGCACAAGGAAACAGTTTTGAGTGCTAAAACTAGAAAACTGGCTAGTTCTAAGGGAAAATTAGAAGAGCAGACTTTCTGGCACTGGAAATAGTTTAACCCTAATTAAACAGTGCTGTGTGATGCGCAAAACTGTGGAAACATGGGTTTTTAAACAGAAAGATGAAAGGGATATAAATAGCCCAAAATGACCTATAAAACTACAGATTCTGAGCTGAAACCACTCCTCCAGTGACAGATAGGTTGCTCAAAGCTCACCACTCTCACTGATGAACAGAGAAGCTTCCTTCTATCTTAGTAAGGTCTGGGCAACACAGAAACTACAAAACAGCCCAGAATTTAGCAAAATCTGAAAACCTGACTCTACTGGTTATAGAAAGGTGGGAAATGAGTAGAGAGATAAGATATATATTTTTTGTTTTTTTCAGAAATTAAAACAGACACAGTAAAACAAACTCTTTTAAAGCAGAAAAATGACTATTGCACTAGAGTGTGTAGCCCTCAACAGTCCAACAATTGAAAAACACAAAAATGATCAAAGTGCAAACAGTATCAGAATTCAAAAAAAGTTCAAATAAGTTGCAAAGTTAATAAAAAATGCTTGGAATAGTGCGGCTAGTGAAAATAAGCAATAAAAAGCAAAACAGCGGTAGTTATTCCACTCAAAGTCTCTCTTTACTCTCTCTCTGCTATAGAACTCTGCAGGAGACCCAGGCAGAATCTTGCTGAGGTAATACAAGTGCAAAAACCATGCAAATATGAGTTTTTAAACAGAAAGATGAAAGGGATAGAAATAGCCCAAAATCACCAATAAAACTACAGATTCTGAGCTGAAACCACTCCTCCAGCGACAGATAGGCTGCTCAAAGCTCACCACTCTGGATGATGAACAGAGAAGCTTTCTTCTATCTTAGTAAGGTCTGGGCAACACAGAAACTACAAAACAGCCCAGAATTCAGCAAAATCTAAAAACAGGACTCTACTGGTTACAGAAAGGTGGGAAATGAGTAGAGAGAGGATTTTTTTTTCAAAAATTAAAACAGATACAGTAGAACAAACACTTTTAAAGCAGAGAAATGGCTATCACACTTGAGTGTGTAGCCCTCTACAGTTCAACAGTTGAGAAACAGTTAAAAATGATCAGTTAAAGTACAAACAGTATCAGAATTCAAAATAAAGTTCAAATAAGTTGCAAAGTTAATAAAAATGCTCAGAATAATGCAGCTAGCAGAAATAAGCAATAAAAAGCAAAACAGAGGTACTTAATCCACTCAAAGTCTCTCTTTTCTCTCTCTGCTGCTGTAGAACTCTGCAGGACACCCAGGCAGGATCTTGCTGAGGTAATACATGTGCAAAAACCGCAAAAACATGGGGTTTAAACAGAAAGATGAAAGGGATAGAAATGGCCTAAAATGGCCAATAAAACTACAGATTCTGAGCTGAAATCACTCCTCCAGTGATGGATAGGCTGCTCAAAGCTCACCACTCTCACTGATGAACAGAGAAGCTTCATTCTATCATAGTAAGTCTGTGCAACACAGAAACTACAAAAGAGCCCAGAATTTATCAAAATCTGAAAACCGGACTCTACTGGTTATAAAAAGGCAGGAAACAAATAGAGAGATAGGATTTTTTGAGGTTTTTTTTTTGTTTTTTTCAATAATTAAAACAGATACAGTAAAACAAACACTTTTGAAGCAGAAAAATGGCTATTGCACTTGAATGTGTGGCCCTCAACATTTCAATAGTTGAAAAACACTTAAAAACGTTCAGTTAGACCAGTTTTATAAACTTTAACACCACCACAGGAATGGGGGGAACCAGTTTAAGAACATATGAGAAAATAGCATAGTATCAGCGAATATATAAAATAATTCAGTCAGGCAAAAATTAAGACAATGCAGAACTCTGAAAAGTGCCAAGAAATATACTTATCAGCGATATATTTCCAGATTGTTTGAGAAGCACTCCAGTCAGAACACAAGGAAATTCTAACAGAGTATGCAGGAATTTACAAATAGGGACTATTTTTAAATCAGCAAGCCTTATAAACTATCAGATAACATAAAAGCTGTTAGACCAGTTTTATAAACTTTAACACCACCACAGGTATAGGGGAGAACCAGTTTCAGAACAGATAAGAAAACAGAAAACAATTTTGCAAATATATAAAATAATTCAGTCAGGCAAAAATTAAGACAATGCAGAATTCTTTAAAGTGCCAGGAAATATACTTATCAGTGATATATTTCCAGATTGTTTGCGAAGCACTCCAGTCAGAACACAAGGAGATTCTAACAGTGCATGCAGGAATTTACAAATAGGGACTATTTTTAAATCAGCAAGTCTTGAAACTATCAGATAACATAAAAGCTATTAGACCAGTTTTATAAACTTTAACACCATCACAGGAATAGGGGAGAACCAGTTTCAGAACAGATGAGAAAGCAGCAAACAATGTTGCAAATATATAAAATAATTCAGTCAGGCAAAAATTAAGACAATGCAGAACTCTGAAAAGTGCCAAGAAATATACTTATCAGCAATATATTTCCAGATTGTTTGAGAAACACTCCAGTCAGAACACAAGGAGATTCTAACAGTGAATGAATGAGGCCAAAATCCCCATTTACAAAGATAACCTTACCTGCAAGATATCTGCAAAATAACTCTTTTTTTGCTAGTTTTGGAAAATTGATATTAGTGGTGACTGCTGTTAAAACTCCTACCTTCCCTGTTTCTACATGAGAATTGAAAGGGCAACCTGTAAGTGAAATTCAAATAGTGACTTTTTTATGTTCTACTACATCTGAGTTTCCTGGAGAAACAGCAAATTAGGATGTTGTTTTCTAACTGATCAAAGTATTTTATGAAGTTTAACAGCCATTTTCACAAGTAGGAAGGCAATGTTTAAAGTGCTCAACTACATCTTCTTTAAATATCAGTGCATGAAACTCAAATATGTGGCCAAAAAAGCTCATACTGAGTGAGTTTGATTACTGTAAAATGCATACCACAAATACCTAAGCGCATGATGAAGACAAAGAAATAAAAATGAAAAAAAAAAATCTAGGAAGGAGTCCTGCAGACCAGCCGCACCAAACAACATTATTATTTTTACTTTCAGGTTACTGAACATAAAAATAAAAAATCAAGTCTGATTACTGGCAGGTAGCGCAAACCCTCTCTCACTTGTTCTCTTGCATACTGCAAAATCAGCCCACTCACAAGACAAAAGTAAGAAAGAAAATTTCACTCGTGTCTTCAGGAAAATTAACATGAGGAACATAATACTCAAGTGGTAATGCCCAGAGAAGTGTAACATGAGATCATTTGTTCTAAGCAACTGTGAGCCATTCACGGACACAGTGACATTGAGGATATTTGAATTTGTAAGATATATGCAATACACAACTATCTAAAATAATACAGAAAATAAGTCATGGTCATCTCATAGACTGCAGCAGCTTACATTACTGCATTTGCATACAACTTGCATGTACTTCAGACCATCAAAAGTACAACTTCTCTTGTAATCCACACAGTAAACATCTGTAACCATGGATAAGCAAGTTTTTCCTAATTCAGCAGCAAGCTTGGTGGAAATTGGCTTCCTGAGACAATGTAGCAATTGTATCATTTTCACTAACAATCACAGAATTCTTAAACAATTACATAGTGTGTGAGAGATGTAATTATCCTTTGTCACTGGAGGCAAGGCTGTCACATATAGCCAATACAGTTACCAAACAGGTTATTGGAAAATCACAATACCACACTCTACTTATCACCCTCTCTAAAGATCAAGCACATTGACAGATGTACACTTAGGCTCTAAAAAGTAATCTGCCTAAACCTCAAAGGTCTCCTCAAAGCAGCTATAACGGTAGAGTTATTTTGCAAACTCACAAACATTCTGCCAAAATAACATCCGCCATGACACATTCAACTTCAGTACAAGGCGTCTCAACAAATAAGGTCATAAGGCAAACCTGCCCACAAGTTAGTGTCCTAATCATAGGTGATTCCATTGTAAAAAATACACAGACATACTGCTCACTAAGCTGAGCAAGGAGAGAGTCATGAACATGGTTGGCTGCCTATCAGAGGTCAGGATCTGACAGATCACAGACTTAGTTCATTGAACTGCAATTACAAGTAGGACGCAGTTATTGCACATATGAGTATAAATGGCTTGAGACATACCTTTCTGGACTATATGAAGAGGGAAACAATTTTAGGCAATGCCAACTTAATATACCTTCCAACATAGTAAAGCCAACCCAAGACAACCTGAAGGTATAACTGCCCAATGCTAGGAGTCTAAACAAAAAAAAAAAACCTTCACTCTCTGTAAGCTGTCCTCACCCTGGAGGGTGCAGACATAAACACGGTTATGAAGACGAGGTTTAAAGCCATGAAGAACACATTGGCAGTGCAAGACTGTAATGCATTCCACACATTTAGTACAGCTACTGCTCAGGATGGGGTAAAAGGTGGAGGTATCTCTATATTCATCAAAAACAGTCACAACTCAGGATGGGTCAAGCAGTATGACTCACTTGAACTTCTCCATATCTAACACAACTAAAGCAAAGTTCCATACCCTACCATTGAAAACTATAGGTTCCCCTCTATGACCCAGGATATGCAAACCACAAATCTAAACATTTTGGAGTTGCTCTCCATCAAACCCAACAGTATAGTCCTTGGAGACTTCAACTACCTCACTATAAATTGGGAAGTATACACATTTTTCAGTACACAGGCCCAGGGATTCCTCAACTTTGTAAACACAAATGCTCTGGAACAACTAGTACATACACTCACTATGAAGCCAGCATCCTTGCCGTGATCCTCACAAACATGGGGGAGCTTTGCATCCAACCATATGTAGCATCGTCATTTGTTAGGTAGGACCATAAAGCAGTTTCCTTTTAAACTGAGTGAAAACCTGTGACCCAATCTAAATCTTAGACATTTATGAAGCTAACCTCCTACTACTGATACCCTGGCAACATTTCAAGCCCCCTCTAACTGCATGAACTCTGCTGCCTGTTCAGAATTGTTCACAAAAAATGTATACCATCAGGTAAACAATTGCACTGAGGCAGCTGTAACCACTGACAATAAGCATATGACTAACTCAAAGAACAAGACACCTTTGTAGAACCCAAATATCAACCAGTTATATAACAGAAGGAAGAATATTATTGCCAAATCCAGGAAGGACAATGCCCAGCAAGGAACGAATCATCTCATCAAAATAAATAAGCAACTCAGTGGTCTTATCAAGCAGACAAAGGACAATAACAGCACCTTCTTCAGCTGTGTCCACAACCTCAAAGGTAACATAAATCAGTGTGATGAACTAATTGCAAACAGAACTACCTGTACAGACCTGGAAGGCATAGCAGACTTACTGGCAGATATATTTAGCTCTAACTTAGCCCCCCCCCCGAAAAACCCCAATATATACCATCAACCACTACTCCTTTAGTTATAACTAATGAACAGGTCCTCAATGTGCTCTCCAAGGCACACATCGATGGACCTTGATAATATCCTAAGATGCCTCCTGAATAGCATGAAACATGGCCTATCCAGCCTCTAGAATCACTGTTCAACCTTAACCCCCAAACTAGTTTGCTGTCTACCAAGTGGGAGGCTGTAACAGTAATACTTCTGCACAAGTGTGGGCCATCTACTGACCTTTGTAACTACAGATCTATAAGTATGACTAGACATATTTCCAGAGCCATAGAAAGAATCAACTTGGACATTATAAATAAAGACACCGGTGATCTTCAGGCACTGGCTCAAACACAGTTTGGCTTCATCAAGGGCAGAAATAGGTTCATAGGTGTGTACTAGGCTAATGGCCCTGGAGCCTTTACAAGCCTAGCCCATAGAAGTGTCCTGTCATCTTGCTGCCTGACGTTAGTTCCCAGTGCCTCTATCAGGTAGAGCCACTGGAGTGATCCCTGGGGTGAAATTTCTATTTTCCATCCACTCATCAAGATTTGTCTTGAAGAGGGCCAGTGAGGTGCTCTGCTTGACATGTATGGCAAGTCTATTCCAGAGCATGGGCAGTCTCTGGGGTATGAACCTGTCCCTCCAGCATGTTCTGTTGACTGTGGTAATGAGGTTGAGGTCCCTAGAGTGTGTGGTGTGGAGGGATTGAGATTTCTTTAGATGCAGCATTTTTAACAGAGTGGGTCACACATGGCTTTGTAAGTCAAGCAGAGCTTGCCTCTTAGTAGATGATATGAGACAGAGAATAGCTGGAGATTTTTGAGTCTGTCCATGTAGGACATGTATTTAAGGCATAGGATCCTCTTCATGAGGTACTTTTGTGGCCTTTCCAGCTGTTGCATGTGTCTAGTGAGGTACATGCCAAATGGGGCATTATACTCGATGATTGACCTAATGAGGGAAGAGTAGAGAGAGATGATGACCTCTTTCTTCCTGGATGCAAAACTCTTGGTAATGAAATGTGCCACATAGAAGGTCCTTCTGATGACAGTTGCAATGTGGTGGTCGAAGGAGAGGTTGCTGTCAACCTGTGTTCCCAGATCTCTTATAACACCTTCAGTGTTCAGTGGGCTCCCATCAATGTGGTAATTAGTGGGAACTGAGTTTTTCCCAAAGGGAATGATGACGCATTTTTTGGCATTAAGCTTAAGGTCATGGTTTCGACACCAATCATTGGTCTCAATGAAGCCTTTCTGTAGGATGTCTACATCACTTGGGGAGTTAATATTGGCTCCCAGCTTGCAGTGGTCTGTGAACTTGGTCAGCCAGAGGCCCTCCATGTTGGCCTGGACTTCTGAGAAGTAGATTCCAAACAGGAGAGAACCCAGGACCCATCCCTGTGGGACCTCACTCATGACTAGTTGGCAGTCTGACTTGGAGTCCGCTACTTTCACACTGTGGGTTCTCTCTGTGAGCCAATTTGCAACCCACCTAGTGATATAGGGGTTGATGCTTAGTTTGGAGAGTTTGTCAATAATTCCTGAGTGGGGAATGATATCAAAGGCCTTGGCCAGCTGAAGGTAGGCTGTATGAACTGCCTTGCCCTCATGCACAGCTCTGGTAACTGACTCAAAGAAGTCAACCAGGTTGAGCAGGCATGATCTACCTTTCATAAAACCAAATTGCGTGGGATCTAGAGTTTGGAGATTCCCTATATCCTTGTTAATCAGGTCCATGATGATGTGCTGCATAGCCTTACATATCAGACTCGTCAGGCTAATGGAGTGATAATTCCCAGGGTCTGTAGTCGCTCCCCCTTTATGGAGAGGGATGACTGTAGCAGTGCACCATTCGGTAGGAACAAAGCCTGAGGTGAGGCTGTGATTAAACAGGGCACACAGATGTGGTGCCAGTTCACTTTGTAGTTCATGTAGAACACAGCCAGGGATATTGTTGGGTCCCATGGAAGCTGTATTCTTGGTCTTGGACAATGCAGCTTTAACCTGTGCTGCAATAATGCTGGGTGCCTGGCATTCCTCCGGTATTGTGATTGGTCCTTTGGGGGGGGGGGGGTGAGGGGTAAAGTTGTCACTGAATCTGCTGGCCAGTATGTTGGCAATATCTGTTAGCTCAGTATAGGAGGTACCATTATGCAGTAACTCAGAGCAAACCTGGGTATTTCTGTGGAGATTCTTGATATAACTATAGAAGGCTTTGTGGTTGTTTTTAGTGTCTGCCGCAATTCTGTCTTCATAGTTGGCTTTAAAGATTTTGATGAGGGATCTCAACTTTTTGTTGAGGTTAATAAGGGAGTTTTTCCAGTCTTGGGACTTCACCTTTTTCTGCAACAGTTTCTTTCTTCTGTTGTAGAGTTTATTAATCGCATGGGGCCTCCAGATTGGCTTTCTTTTTTGGGAGGAGAGTGTCTTGGTTTGGTTGGGTATGGCTCATTCCATGCATTTATGTACGTGTTTGTACAGTGCATTGGTGTATGATTTGGCAGTCATGCATCTATTTTCCATTGACATGGATGCTGTGAAGTTAGCCACCTCTATTTTTAGGAGCCCAAATTCAGCTTTCGAGAAGTTTTTCATGGTGGTTACCTTTGCAGGGGTGTGTGGGTGAGATGTGGATTTCCATGGTGATTAGTTTGTGGTTGGATCTATCCAGGGAGGAACAGACTATTGGTGTAGAACAACGGTTGCCCATGTTAGTAATAACCAGGTCAAGGATGTTGCTTCCTTTAGTGGGGGTAAGAATGAGCTGGTCCAGGGCATTGGAATTTATGAATTCCAGGATGCGCTGGGCCAGTGCATTGGTGCATGAGTAGTTTTCCCAGCTGATAGAGGAGTAGTTGAAGTCACCTAATATGTGAGTGTTGGGTTAGACCCTAATAGTTTCCAGAGTGCTTAGGAACATGGAGTGAGAGTCTTGGGACATGGTTGGGGACCTATAGCAGGCTATGACCTGAATCGTCATCTTGCCCAATGTTTGTTGTACCTGAAGTATCTCAGATGCATTATGCTGGGCTACTAGTCTGGAGGTGTGCATATCCTTTATGAATATGGAGACACCACTGCCTTTGGAGCTTCGGTTCATGTTCTGAGGCCAAAAGGTGTAGAATGAGTTATAGCCTGGTAGCAGAGGACTGCTTTCTGCTGCTTTAAACCAGGTCTCTGTTACAGCACAAATGTCGATGTTCTCCATTTTGAGCAGTGCTTTGAGCAAGTGTATCTTGAGATTTAGACTTCTAGCATTGAGAAGCATGACCCTCAGATTGTATTTATGTATAGATGTTACAGTGGTAATTTGGTCTTTGGAATATCACCTAAAAAAGGCACTATAGGGGTGGCAAGAACCTTATCCAGAGTGCGGAAACCCAGGGGTGACAGGTGCAGGCCATCTCTGGCAAAGCATTGAGGTCTGTCAGTCATGTCATCCCAAGCAGACAGATACTGGATCCCCTTAGAATGACACCAGAAACTTAGCCAGTTGTTGAAGTCAATCATTTTCTGCTTGTACTGTGGTATCATTCTGGGGAATGGTAGGATGCTGCTCAGGGCTAGGGTCATACTTGCCTGAGCCACATAATCTGAGAGCTCCTCCATGTCTCTTTTCATGTAGTCCAGGGAGGTGCATTTCAGGTCATTTACACCCACATGGACAATGAAAGAGTCATACATGTACTTGTTGTGGAGTGACCTGAGTGCGTGTGTTATGTGTCGGATTCTGGCACTTGATAGACAGCTGACTGTTACCTTCTCCTAATTCAGCCTAGTGAGTGGGACATCAGTGTGCTTCACTATTAAGTCACCTATGATTAGTGTATTGGGCAAGCTGTTTTGCCTTAGGGGCTTAGGTTGAGGGGCACACTGTGTAGGTGACCTATGTGTCTTGCGGTTTCTGCTGTGTTGTGGTGGTCAAGTGCGTTTCTGCCTTGGAGATGTCTGCTGTTTGGGTAGATTTTCATTGGGATCCTCCACAAAGGTGGGTGTGTGGTTTGAGTTTTTATGTGAGAACTGTAATGGTGGGTGTTCTGGAGGGCTATGTGTTGCATGTGGTGTGGTGAAGGTGTTGACCTTCTCCTCTTGACCAGCTATTCCGGTCTTGGCTTGAGTGCATGGCTTCCAGTTTGGATATATAAGTGCATGTCTCAAAAGTCTGTGTTTTGGGAGGTAAGAGAAGAGGGTTGTCTGTGTACATGAGGCAGTTACTACACTGCCTCAGAATGCTCAAGTTCACCAGGTTAATAGGAGAAAGTACAGGGAACTGACCTTTAGACATGCCAGGAGGGATGGTCATTATTATTAATTACTGGAGCTGTTTCCTTATATATTCCTTTTACATGAACAATGCCACTCAAAGTGTCTGAGTCTGTTCAGAACACTGCCAAACACTTGAGGGGAAACTAATACGTAAACCCTGAAAATTTAGGGATGAAGTATTTAGGCAGATATTCTGAAGTTAGAAAGAAATCAAGCAGTACTTACTGAAAAATAAAGAATTAGCTTGTCAAGAATGATGAAAAGAGGGGAGTTGCATGAATGGCTACTGCCTGGCTAATACTAATGGTGGTCTCAGCACAGCTTCACTCTGGTGGGATACAATACTCCTTTGCTTCTTCTCTCACCAGAAGCAAAATGTTAGCACCAATCCCAAGAAGAGAAAAAGGCCACGGCTTGTTTGGTGATCCACAGTCTTGTCCCAGATGATGCAAGGGTCTGTAGGCTTGTAGCCTTTTTCTGGTAGATGCCTCAAATAGCAACCAGACCAATCAGGTACGTTAAGCACAGATACTCACTCCAACCAGAACGAGTCAGGAATCAATGTATTCTGCTCCTACTCTCACTAGGATTAGTGTATAACCACAGATTCCAAGCTGCCACAAATAAAGCAGTTATTAAGCTTTCTAATGATCAGTAGTCTCCAGGAAATAATGTAACTGTACTCCTTCTCTCACCAGGAAAAAACAGAAGCACTAATCCCAAGATGACTACTGAGAGACAGAATGTGGGCTCTCCAATAACTGGTGGTCTTGCAATAGATGCTTAATGGTAAGATGAAATTCCTGCTCAACCTGGTAGACTTTTTTGAGAAAGTCATCAAAGCTATGGATGAGGGCAAAGCAGTACACTTGACCTATCTTTACCTGGCCAAACCATTCAACACTATTCCCCATTGGTTTGTTGGTGACAAATTCAAAAAACTAAGAGTAAACCCCTATGTCATCACTGTTTTGCCAATTGGCTCACAGACAGAACACAGAATGTCAGGATAGGGGAATCTATCTCCACAAAAAGGCCAGTCTCCAACTGAGTCTCTCAGTGATTGGTGCTGAGACCACTACTTTTTTTTGCATATACTTTTGGAGGCCAAAGCTATTGTCAAAGGCTTCTGGTTGATCAAATTTGCAAACAACTGCAAGCTTGGTTCAATTAAAGAATCCCCTAAGTATACTAATATCCTTCAAGAAAGCTTATTTAAAATTAATTGTTGCAAGCGCCATGGTCTAAAATTAAATGCCCAAAAAAATGCATAATAGTATCCTTTGGATAGGTCTATATTAGAATCTCAAAGGTTTAATGCTTCAAATCACTAAATATTGAACTTTAGTGATCGAAACATTAAACCATTGAAATTCTAGTAGACCCTGTAAAAAAAAAAAACAAGTAAAGAGTGTTTAGGTTGTTTCACACCCCCTGCTACTTAAATATACCAACTTCGAGATCACACTTTAATGGAGTATGGTGCGGAAAGGGAAGATTTCCCTTTCCTACACTGTAGCGCAATCTCAGAGTTGGTATATTTAAGTAGCAGGGGGTGTGGTGAGCGCAGCCCCCCACATGGGGGTTGCAGGGGGGCTTGCCCCCCTGCCTACACTCGTTATTTTTTTTTTGGTCGTAAAAATATTTTTATGGGTGTTCGATCGTTTAATAGTTCAATGTTTATGCATTCAAACTATTAAACTTTCGTGATTATAATATAGATCCCCTTTGGATAGTCAGCCACCCGGGGGGAATTAGACCACTGTCTGCACAATGAAGCACTTGGAGTCTCGAGCCACTCGGACAGACTTTATTACAAAAAATAAACCACACTAAAGCAACAAATTGTTGCTTTCATGTGGTTTATTTTTTTGTAATAAAGTTGTTGCTTTAGTGTGGTTTATTTTTTGTAATAAAGTCATTGATTTAGTGTGCACTAACTGATTAAGGGCATTTGTGTTAATAAAGTCCAGAAAATGTTGTGCATATAAATTGGTTACAGTATGTGTTTCCCAGTCTATAGAGGGATAATTAAAGTCTCCCATGAATAAAGTGTTTGGTTGGATGGAGTGTGTCTACAGTAGGTCTAAATAAGAGCTGTGGGATTCTTGAAACATAGCTGGTAACCTATAGCTTGCTAAGATATGGTAAGGGACTGTATTTAAAATGATTTGCACATGGATGAACTCCAGGGTATCATCCTGTTTAACCAACTTTGATGTATACTTGTTTGCTAATGTATATCAAGACACTTCCACCTTTAGTCATTGTCTATATGGCTGATGGCCTAAATGTGTGGAATACACTGTAGCCTTGCACTGCCAGAGTCCTTTCTGCAGCTTAAACCAAATCTTGGTAATGGCACATATGTCTATTTCCCAAGAGTGAGGAGAGCTTGTAGGGTGTAGAGTTTCTTGTTAAGGTGCCTAGCATTGAGCAGTAACTCCTTTAGGTTCCTTTGGGTTTTATTTGTTACATGGGTAGGTTTATCACTTTGGCATTGACTAAAAAAAAGCTCCTCCCAGGCTGATATATATTGAATCCCCCTGATATGACACCAGAAACTAAGCCAATTATTAAAGTCAGTCATTTTTGTTCATACTGTGGCTTCATCCTTGGTGATGATAGAATGATGCTTAATGCAAGGCACATACCAGTCTGAACACGTGTTCAGAGAGGTCCATAATGTCTCTCTTCATATAATTCAGAGAGGTATGTCTCAGGTCGTTTATGCCCACATGGACTATGACAGAATCATACTGTTACCTGTAGTCCAGTGATCTGAATGCATGTGTAACTTGGTGGATCCTGGCTCTAGATAAGCAACTGATAATAATCTACTTCTTATCCAGTCTGGTGAGTGGGGCATTTGTATGTCATACCATGGAGCCCCCTATGACAAGAGTCCTGGGTAAATTGCTTGCTTGGCTTATGGGCTTTGTTTCTGGGGGTCCATTGGGTGTAGTTTATGTGCAGTATTTGGTGCTGCTTTTGAAGAATGCCATAGAAATTGCTGAGGATAGGCATTTCAGCTTGCAGTTTAGGAGGTCTTTGAGGTTTGGGGAGATTGCTTTTAAGTGCCTTGGCATAAGATTGCCTATGTGTGAGGATGCTGTGTGTGGTGGATGTGGAGTGTGGCTGTGTGTGTATGTGTGTGTGTGTGTGTGTGTGTGTGTGTGTGTGTGTGTGTGTGTGTGTGTGTGTGTGTGTGTGTGTTGACATTATACTGCTCATTGATTAGAATTCGCCCTTCAGTATGTACCTTAACAGGCATATACAACAACTGGAACACCCACAGAGGTTTGTGACAGTGGAATGCGCAGACTGCCTCAAAGCCTTATCCTTAGTCTCAGTCTCCTACAGACTGAACGTGATCTATGCCTGGTTTACAAGGCAGTATCCGATCCTGTACTAATGGACTTGCTTCACATTTGCAAGTCAAACAACGTTAGAAACACCTGATCAAAGAACCTAATCCTAGTTTGCAAAATAAATACAACATGTTGGAGAGACAGGTATGTGTCCCAGGGACTGTCCCTACTCTGGAACAGGCTTCCCATCCAAGTGAAGCACAATCTGTTCCTGGGCCTATTTAATGCAACCTTGACCAATGGATGGAGAATGAAAAATGTAACCATAGATTGGCACCTATGCCCCTACTGGACAGAGACAGCTTGTAAATGCACTGCCACTTAACACAGCTATATGCCCCTGAGTAATGTATCCTGTCATCTACAAATTGGAAAATGCTGATAGACTTAAGTTATTTGCCCCTGGGAAATTCATCCTGTCATTCACAGATGGGAAAATATGGCTAAGCTTAAAAAGGCCTCCTAGGGCTGTTAGCCTAGTAATCGCCTATGGATCTTTGAATCTGTGATGACTCATTGTAACTCAGGACACTTTATAGAATCAAATATTCCCTCACAGGCAACACCAAAAAGTCTCAGTATCTGCCTTCCTCTTACCATCCTTACTATAAGGCTCTCCAATCTTGACAAATCAACAGACCACACTTAGATTTAAACTAGAACAATGTTACAATAAACTGGTAAGGTTTGCAAGACTGTATTATAAGTGCACCGAATTGGCTTGAATTGCTTTACCTCACCTACTGTAAGAAATCATTTCCCACGATATAGTATGCAATCCATAAAAATGCCCACTAGCAGGAATCATTCAGCATTATGCATGATCAAGACAATTACATTCACAAGACAAACCTCATCTTAACATTCACAAGTCCCGTAACTCAGCAGGAGATGCTGTATGCTCTGATTACATCACTAAAATATGGAAGTCACTTCTACTCTGATTGAGGTTAACTATTAACATCATCACCTTCAAAATTAATCTTAAGAAATGCATAGTGGATTGTTGGCTTCGCTCTTACTCAACCTCTGGGTAACTTCTCAAAACTTAAATATAATTTCTGACTAAGTCCTGCTAACTAAACTGGCAAAAATGTTTTCAGCTCATAAAATTTTACTCAGCTACCTGTATATATTGTAAATATCCCAACTCCATTTCCAACAACTCTGCCCAAGGCTACTTTTACTCACTTATTTAACAACTTTTATGCCCCATCTTAACACACTTGCTTAATCAAAAAACATTTCCTTTCCCTGTCACTCCTTTTCCACTCCTTTCCCATCCTTAATTTCTTACCTCTCCTTGACACTCAGCTTCTCCTGAGTTCATGTCTAATACTAGCAGGAAATAACGCAAACAATCTATTCCACTACCAGATTTTTATGTAAGTATAACATGTAATAACTACATATCTTCCACTTTCTCTCTGTTATACTATACTATACTATACACTCAAAACCTTACCAACTAAATGTAATACAACCTATTAATAAAATTTGTAATAATCTCTCTGCCTGAACAATTCTTGATGATCTATCACTATAATTCTTCTATGATTATTTTTTGTTTATTTGTAAATATTAAATGTGATGACTCCTCAATTTCTGTACATGTATAACCATTGTGACTCTGCATTTAATGTTATTCATTATGGATTCATGTTATATTTGTAGCCTATATGAATTTTTTTCCCCAGAGCTCTGTTGAAAAGTGATGTTTCTGTGCTGTCAGATGTTTTCTGTAAATAAATGCTAATAAATACATAAATAAGCTTCCTCAACACTATTGAAGTATGTGTCTGCTATCAGTGGTCAACACACTTGTTTGTTGCCACTTGCTTATAAAAGGAAGTGCTTGAACTCCCACTAGCCCAGTCTCCAATTTCTGCATACCCCTCCCAGCAACCAAACCTATATATAGCCCTACAAGAACCTAAACTCTAACCCTAAAACTCCATTCCCCAGGTTTCCAACTCAGGTCCTTACTACCTTATCCTAAACCTCCACTTCCCCTCCCTAACTCTAACCCTAAAGTCCTTGATCACTCCCTAAACCTAAAACTCCAGCCCCCTCCTTAAACTTAAATTTAAGATCACTCCCTAACCCCTAAAGCTCTCCTGACCCTAAAATTCCCTTATTGCTCCTTAATCCTAAAATATCTGTCCTGCTTCCTACCCATTGCAGCTTGGCCAAACTCATATTTGACTTTGAGTGCAAGAAGCAGCCTACATGTTCTACAAGATGCTCGAGTTCCTGGCTTTGAGACAGTCGTTTTTGATTACTTGAGACTCGAGCATTTATAATGTTCCCCTATAATACCAATATAAAGTCCTTGCACAGTGTATTTCTTATACCTGAAACTGATGTTTTACAGACAGAAAGATCTTGCATTTCTCTGGAGTTGAAAACTAAAGAAAAAAAGAATAAATAAAATATTGCAGAATTATAAGAGCTGGAACCCAATAACGACAACAACAATAATAACAATAGTAGCAACCATTACAACAACAATAACAAAGCACGGCAACTTGGCACTGGGCTCTTGCCTTGAGAATGAATGAGAGGCGGGAGCAAGCAGAAAGGAGACTTGGTGGTCATGGAGAACAGGAAAAAAGTATTAAAATTCCTTCAAGGTATATTGTAGCCATAACACCTGAAATATAGCAGCTAATAGATCTTTTTAAAGACAGGAATTTTGTCAGAGGGAGTCTTATATCTTAAAATGTAGACGATTGCATCCCAGGATTTGTTGTGGTGTAGAATATATTATCAAAGAGAAGACAACTCATGTGTCCAAATGCTGCAGCATAATCCTTCCACTGCATAGAAAATCCCCAATAATTGCCTTAAAATTTCAAATGTTTAGCTATATTATTTTCAAACATCTGAGCACCACTTTTTAAAGTCCTATTTGCCAATATTAGTAGCGCATTAACAATGTAACATACAAATTAGTAATTATAGTGCCAATTGAATGTGCAATAGTTAAATAAGGGGATCCAATTGCTTGTAGTACAGGTATTTCAGTACATCTTATTGTTTGTAGCAACCACTGGCTTATTGACAGCTGTATGCAAAGAGAGGAAATATGCACATACATATACAATATATACATATATATACTATTCATTATTGTAACAAATAAATATAGAAATACAAGCATAAAACAGGTTTAGCTGGCAATGTTTGTGCAAGATTAAGCTCTCTGTGTACCTGTATAAGGAATTACAGTGGTAAGGTACCGGGGCCTGATTGCGCTATAACAAGTTGCATGGTGAGTTGGATGTAGGCGGCTAAATGGCTGCTACTTCTGGTCACTGTATACTCAGGGTACTAAAAAGTAGCTGCAAGCTGAAACTAGTGTGGGGTCTAGTCATTTTTGATAGCACCATTATGGGTAGTTTGCAGTTTAGGTGACAGGGAAAGGCCTGCTGGAGTTTGAATTAAGAAGGTTTCTATCTTATCTACCAGTAGTTAATCAGTGGAAAGATCTTCTAATGCTAAATATTTATCCATGATTAGGATTGTTTATATAACAAAAATGGAAAGAACATAGGAATCAGTCAGAGGACATTCAATAGATAATTAATGACTTATCAATGAAACAAGTGCTTAAGTGCATAGTGGTTATTTCAGCAGAAAGGCAGAGTGGAAGTGCAGGACAAACATTATAACAAGTTTAAGCTAATATAAATTTTTATGGCATATTTAAATGTGTACATTAAACTAGAGAAGCAGCAGATGAAGAAGCATTTGTCAATTAAACAAAAAAATATATAATTCTTTTTCTTTAAGCAATACTGGAAGAGTAGGCCAAGGAGGGTAGCAGAGCTTGAGTGGGGGAAAGCTGGGGACTGCAGGAACGTTTGATGCAAAGGTAGCTGTTGTCCTCTATTAATGAGTTTGTTTACTCTCAGTGTCTGCAATGGCTCTTTATAGGTTCATAGGTTCATAGAAGGTTACTAGGGTCAGGGAGGGGCTCTGTTTCATGTGAATTGGAAGCTTGTTCCAGAGAAGTGGCTGTCTCTGCGAGATGTATCTCTCTCTCAAGCATGACCTGTTCACGTTATAGGCTAGGTTAAGATCCCTAGAGTGAGAGACTATCGTGCAGTTTGATTTGCAAATGTGTAGCATTTCCATCAGGACTGGGTCAGAGACTGCCCTGTAAGCCAGGCACAGGTCACAGGAGACAGAATGCAGTGATGACACAACTTTCAGTCTTTCCACGAAAGACTGTGTACCTTGTAATTTTTGTCAGTGTCTGCAGGTATGATGACTGCAACAACTAGCTGCTTCAGCCACCAATGGGAATCAGATGCTCAGAAAAGTTATTCAAGGATGGAAAGAGGCAGCCAAGCTTTGGCAGGATGGGGGTAGGGGGGTGGAGTCAACTGAGAAATATAAAAGACAATCTGTGGTGAGAGGGATGCTCAGAGCCAATGGGTGGGACAGAAAATGTGAGCAGTAGCCATTCACATCTAACAACCTCAAGGTGGCAATACAGAGCTGGGCAGGAAGAGTCAGACCTTACAGAACAGCAGCAATACAAGGATAGATTAGAATGTGTATCTCTTAAATGACAGTATAGAATCTGCATTGGTTAGGGTAGAAATAATGGAAAAATACATTTAATTCATTATTGATTCCTTGGATAGTGACAAAATGGGCAGGCTACAGAGGTTCTTGTAGGAGAAAGGTGACAGCTAGATCTAGGATGCACCCAAAAGGGGGGCACTACATGGAAGATTCACTCAGCAGCAGGCCACATTGGGGTCACCTTGCAATTTTCTTGATCCTTTTGTCTTTGGGTGATAAAGACAGTGATCAATGGGGTACTGTGTGTCACATGGTCTAGGTGAAGTATAAGAAAAAAAACATGGAGGTGGAAAACACTCAGTTTTGGCAAATAGAGCACATAGCTACCTATATACTGAAAACTCAAAGGGAGAATTTAACAGCTACTCTGGCAGCATTGGGGAAAAAGATCATATGCTACAGCTCCAGATACAAGACAAAGACCTGGAATAACTAGTCTCTGGGTTTACATGGTCATATTCTATGGAGGGTACCCTGAGCAAGTAATGCAACTGATCGATTACATCTTTATCCTAAGGTGAAGCCACAGAAAGTGGGTGGAGGGGGTAGAAGCATGGTTGCAATGTGTATGGCAATTCAGGAAATTCAAAGTTGAAGGGGGACATGAGGCATCCTGACTTCCGCATGAATATCATAAAAGACATATATCAGATGCTGACACCTATGGAAGTACTGATGCTGTCACCCAATTCATGCCAGTAGGTGTGCATGAGCTGCCTGTCACTTCATGTATTCATGCCCCAGCTGTGTGGGCTCACGTCTGGTCAGCAGGTGCTTCAAGGAGGAAGGTCTGAGAAGGCAGAGTGCTACACTGGCAGGTCAGATGGGTGTATATACCACAGGATAAGCAAAGGAGATGCAAGGGAAGGGGGGGCTTTAGGGAAGGGATAGAGTACAAAAATGTTAACTGAGGGTGACCTATTGCAGAAAATGCATATATCTGTAAAATGGTGGAGTCTAGAAGAAATTTGTATTGGTTACTCCAGTCTACAGGTGGCTCATTTGTTGGTGCAAGGGTTTAAGTGTGGGTTTCTATTGGGTTAGTTTTCTGAATTGAAGGTGGTGCACCAAAGTACTTAAAATTACTTGGGTAAAAGGAAAGAGCAGCAAGTCAGGGAAATATGTCCACCCACTCCAAGTCGAGGTATGAACTTGGGTAGAGGGCAGGGGAACACCCAAAAGATTTTTGTTCCTATTCAGGAATGGTTAAATCATAAAGATGAGCTTGACATTGGGTTTTGTGAAGGCAGCAAAACTTTGGGCAACTAACTTAATACCTTTGAGAAACAGTTGTTTTAATATTGTAAACTTCAGACTGAAAGATGCTATTTTAGAGAACATATACAACAAAAGCAAGTACCAAACGGGCCTACATAGCTAGAAATTTTCAATGGGGGTACAGAAAGTTCTGACTTTCATACTGAATTTGTGCAACTTTTTGACTGACAAGGATGTGAACCAATGGAATTAATGATGACATACAACTGTGAAGTAGAGTGATTGGCTAGCAACATCACTTCTTTACATGCATCTATTAACAATTTGCTGTTTGAGGTTTATAGAGATCAATATAAAAAGATTATTGATAAAATAAACTCTTCTTGTGAAGCTATAAAGTAAAGGAAGGAGAAAAACTGAAGAGAGACTGGAGAGATAATGTCAACAACCATACCTATCCCCGTTCCATCCCATAAGTCACGATATCAAGACAAAACAGGAAATGGGCAAACTGATTGCATACCCACTTCAGTTCATGGGACTGGGATGGAAGAAAAGGGAAATGAAGTCCCTTTAGGACAACCCCCTCCCCCCGCACAACCCAGGGGATTGGAGTGATTGAAACAACTGTATCAACAGAGGGATATGATCTGTTATCTGGAAGGGAGTTCAAAAGTGATAGAAATTGAACCCAAGAATGAGAGGGAAATGTCAGTGAGTGACCTGGAACAACAAGCAATAGGTTATACTATTATACTCAACAATCAAGGTGACTAAAATGTATAACTACAGTGAATTTGTAATTACATGTGACCATATTAATTTGTTTCAATGAGGAATTAACTTTGTTCCAGCCACTAGGGCCAATGTGACAGATGTGTTAATTGACTTAAGGTTGTTTACCTATAAGTTAAATCTAGCATTTTGGCATTCTAAAAATGGAACAAGGACAGAATTCTATGACAATGAACCTTATGATAATAAACTAGTAAGATGTAATACATTTAATCTGCCTGCCAACTGACTAGTATATACTTTTGAGAATATGCATGATTAAGATATATGAGGGTTTTTGACCAAGTTAAAGAATGGTTGCCCTTGGTATAACCTTAGAAAAAAGAATGGAAATTAGTTAAGGAAGACTGTGGTGACCCAAACCTACAAATAATGAAGCCTGACAAAGGTAAGAGACTGATGGTAATGAATTATTGTGACTATGTCTACAAAATGTTTGTACACATATATAGTGATATGCATGGGGATGTTTCTATTAATATGGTAAATATACTGCTTACTATAAAATAGATCAAATATTATTAGATATGTTTACCCAGGCACAAATTGATGGCACAACATGCAAGTATTTATGGGTTTTTTATAACCTAGGGTAACAACGATATTTGGGATACCCAAAATTCACAAGGACATGGAAGAACCTTCTTTCCATTCTGTAGTGAATGCTGTGACTTCTAAAAGCTATGCACTAGGTAAACATACTGATATAAAATTAAACAATGTGTGTGACTTGAATGGGCATTTTTTGAAGGACTCATGGGATTTTTTGAAGAAGTTATCAGACATTATGAAGACAATATTTTATTTTTCACTATAGATGACAAAGATCTTTTTAAGTTGATTCCACATGACTTAGGTATAAAATGGTTTCATGAATTTTTGATTGATGAAGGTACTATATCTGCCTTAGACTTAAATGTAATTGTTTAATTACTGCAAGGTGTATTGAGTAACAGTTTTGTACATTTTGAAGGAATTGTTTTCAAACAAAATATGGGAGTGGCCATGGGCGCTTCATGCACCATGATATTTGTGAAAATAATTATGGCTGAATACAAAAAAGATACAGTTAGAATTCTAGATATAGATCTTGTTGGAATCTTTACACTACATTTCTAGATGGGATCTATGTCTGCTAATTAAATATATCAACTCTGCGATCGCACTACATTGCAGAAAAGGGTACATTTCCTATTCTGTGCTGTACCACGATCTCCATTAAAAACATTCGAAATTTCAAAGCTTTAATCATATGGTCCCGATCATATGACTTTCGAAGTTTTGAAACTTCAATAATCTGATAGGGATCTCCTAGATGATATATATATTTTTGGACCAGAGGCTATGATTGCAAGAATTGTTGGACTACATCATCACTATGACATACTTTTTATGGTTTACCTGTGAAACTGGTTTTGTATTATTGAATTATTTAGATATTCAGATGTCTAAGGCTGCATCAGTAAAACATTTATTTCTAATTTGTAACAGAAACCAACCTATTGAAATGCACTGCTACACTATAGCAGTTGCCAGGTACCAGAGGAAATCATGGTTAGGTTGGCACAGATGGTTACTGATGACACATTATTTGAAATTCAACATAATACATTAGAAAGCATGTTGTTAAATATGAGATATACAAAAAAGTTCCTGGACCATATATTTTTGGAAGTTACAAGAAAAAGACATGTGGTGCTGCGGTAGTGTTGTCACCTCACAGTATGACGTTGTCCTGTTCGATTCTCAGCTAAAGTGTCTTCTGTGTGGAGACATGCATGAATGCACGTACCTTCATTGAAGGTTGTGCGTCAGGGCCGGCAACTCGGTACGTAAAAATCTACTGCCAATCATTAGCGGACCGGAGTTCCGCTGTGGCGACCCCTAACTGGGAAAAGCTGAAAGATACAACAACAACAACAACAAGAAAAAGACATGAAGGGGTGTGTATCCCCTTGACTGATACCACAGAAATAGTGGATGAAAAACAATCATGGTACACTTTAACAATGGGCTTTTATTACAGATGTTAATACTGATGTTTATTACAGTCAGGATATTATTAACAAAAATTAGTGGATTTTTAGATTTGATGATGAAAGCAACACAATATTAGGTAAGGAACCAAAAATAGTGTATAGGAAAGAAAAAAAATAAGAATTATTTTGAAATGCCCTGTGACAATGAACTATATTCAACTAAATGGAGATTGAAGAGATACCTCTAAATGTAGAAGGTGTAACCAATGCCACTATAAAACTGACGGAAAAAATATATTCCACAAATGGTAAAACAGCACCAATAATTTATTATAGTAGAACAACAACCAGGATAAGCACTTTCATCTCAAACAAGAGACTTCTTCAGATAAAAAAAACAGTATTACTTGCCCACATTTTATATCAGTACTCATTACCTGTTAACCAATTAAATTAGTAAAACAATTAGCAAATTTAAATAGCCACTCTAAAACCATTGTAATTATATAAAACCACCCATTCTAATGAAAAACATTTTTTTGTAATGATAGCAGCCTTTTCTTTAAGTAGTGGTTTCACAGACACATATTCATTTAGACCAGGAGGCAAGGTGGCATTTAATCTAAGCTGCCATATAAGTTCACTCTTCAGAAGTGTTAACTTCCAGTCACCACCTTTAAAATTCTTTTTAACTACCTCAAGGATGCCAAAACTGTAATCAGTATAATTTGGACAGTTCAAAGAATGCTTATATTGGGCAGCCATGGTGGTGCAGCGGTTAGTGTTGCCGCCTCACAGCAAGAGGTTCTCCGGTTCGATTCTCGGCTGGGGTGCCTTCTGTGCGGAGTCTGCATGTCCTCCCTGTGGTCGCATGGGTTTCCTCCAGGTGCTCCAGTTTCCTCCCACATCCCAAAGACATGCTGTAGGTGGATTGGACACTCTAAATTGGCCTTAGGCATGAGTGTGTGTGTGCCTTCTGTGGTAGGTTGGGCTGGCAACTCGACACCATAAAACTCAGTTGCCAATCATGAATGGACAGGTGATCCGCTGTGGCAACCCCTAACCAGGAAAAGCCAGAAGAAAGAATGCTTATATCAATCACTGGTCTCTTTTTTTGTCCTGATGTCATAAAGATGTTCATATATCCTGTTTTTAAGTGCTCTCTCAGTTTTAACTATATAGAAACCAGGAAATTCACCATGCCTGGCCAGATACACCAGCTTTTTAGTTCCACAGTTCCCTTTCCTAAAACAGATTTTACTCTCCAGCCCTTTTTGTAACATCAACCCATCAGATTTGATTATAAAGGAACATTGGTTGCCCATTCCACAAGAAGTAGTCCCCTTGTTCATATCTTCCCTATCATTCCTACCTTCCACAATTTCATATATACACGGAATACAACCAGTTATCAAAACCCTTATGTCGTAATCTGCAATCCAGTTGGAACATTTTCAAAGTGAGTAAGGAGATATATGAAATTATGAGGGGTAGGCCCACAATTTCATTTAAAACTGGGAGGCTCACAATTTCATTTAAAACTGTGAAAAATGTCAAACTGTTTCATTTACAACTGGAAGAAACTTCAAACAACTGTTAGAAGTTGGGCCCCTCAATAGGGAAGATATGAACAAGGGGACTACTTCTTGTGGAATGTGCAACCAATGTTCCTTTATAATCAAATCTGATGGGGTGATGTTACAAAATGGTTTTACAATTTACAAACATCTTTATGATATCAGGACAAAAAAAGAGACCAGGGCTTGATATAAGCATTCTTTGAACTGTTCAAATTATACTGGTTACAGTTTTGGCATCCTTGAGGTAGTTAAAAAGAATTTTAGAGGTGGTGACTGGTAGTTAACGCTTTTGAAGAGAGAACTTGTATGGTAGCTTAGATTAAATGCCACCTTGCCCTCTGGTCTAAATGAATACTTGTCTGTGAAACCCCTACTTATAGAAAAGGCTGCTATCTTTACAAAAAAAATGTTTGTCATTAGAATGGGTGGTTTTATATAATTACAATGGTTTTAGAGTGGCTCTTTAAATTTACTAATTGTTTTACTAATTTAATTGGTTAACAGGTAATGAGTATTGATATAAAATGTGGGCAAGTAATACTGTCTTTTATCTGAAGAAGTCTCTTGTTTGAGATGAAAGTGCTTATCCTGGTTGCTGTTCTACTATAATAACTTATTAGTGCTGTTTTATCATTTGTAGAATATATTTTCTTCTTGGTGGCGATGACTGTATGTTGAAGTATTGTGATTTTGGTGTATAAAGCTGATAAAAAACAGGTGGAAATTCACCTGTATGAATGTATGAAACCTAAAATATGCATAAACTATGAAACCAAAGGCGTACTACATGTTGCACTTTGTCAGATGTGCTCGGCTTTCTACAAAGAAAAGAATAAAAAGACATTTCAAAGATAGAATTTATGAACATCTTTATGAGATCAAAAAGCAAAATAGTACAAATTCCTTATGTAAACACTTAAGAATTTATCCTGAATGCAAAGTTTTATTTTTTGGAAGACAAGTTGGAAATCAGTATAAGAGGGGGTGTGTGTAGTGAACTTTTAGAAATGAGAGAGGTTTTTTTGGCATTGAAGGCTAATGGATATACTAGTTTCTATTAATTCCGTTTTAAAGTTGTGATCCTTTTATTTGTGATGTTACTTTAAATGTCAGTTAATTTATGCGGAAGTTTACTTCAGGAAGCGATGTGGATGGCTGCTTGTTCTGATGAAGTCTTTAGTGGTATAAAGTTGAAAGAGCTAAACAGTTGTAAGTTTTTATTAAACTGTGTGTTCTACCAGCCTCGTTGTTTTTGTTTTTACAAAGTTTACTGAGTAACGCAGTATACTGAGATCATGAACAAATGTGCGTCCAATTCCAAACAAGACTATTGTATAGATCTGCTTAAGGACATAAAAATGAAAACAAATCATCTGTTGTAGTTCAGCCAAAGGAAATGCCAAATATGCAATCAGCTTGGCAGAAAGCGCAACAGAAGTAAAGTACTGATATGACAGATCAGCTACAACACTGCTTATACTAGTACTTGAGAAAATGAGAGTTCAGGTTCCAGCTGATAAACATTTTGACCTCCATGACACTGCTACAGTTGCTCAGCCACATACAATGAGGTCCTATGTTGTTAAGACATAGGTAGGTCTAAATATTAGACATAACAGCAGCCCTTATGCAGATCATGACTGTTTTCATCTCAAAACAAGGATATGTGAGACACTGCCAAGACGGGACTATTCAAGCAATGAAGTGTCACAATTGCCAAACCAAGAGACTGTTCCTTAGATGAACATTTATCCTAATCATGGTATTGTATCAGCAAGTACCTCATCTACAGGAATGGACAATACCTTTATACACAATGCTGACAATTTACTGGCTTTCTTTGCTAAACCTCTTTGGACTTCTTGAACCTACTGTAATATCTTTGCTTGCTAGTTACTGTAAAGAAAGATGATTTGGCAGACTAATTAAATAAAAAAAATATGCTATGACAGCCCATAATAAGGTTTATAATTTTGCTATCCAATCATTGCAAATTATTACTGCACTGTCATTCTGTATATGTATGTTCATACCTCTCAAATGTACAGATTTTTGCAGAATGTCCAGATATTGGACTCATATTTTTGGTCCGTTTTTCATAAAATTGTGGTTTTCTGGCAAATTAGTGGTAAATCATTAAAGACTGAAGTTAGAAAATAATGGCAGACATTTGAGTTTCAGACTTCATATCTTTTAGAAAAATCATGCTAATGCAAAACCTGTTACTGTCAACTTTCTAAGTTTGTTAAAGCAATATATAAAAATTGTCCCTATTTTTGGGCCTTTGTCCCACATTTATTTACGGCTGTGTCCAGATTTCTTGCTTTAAGAGGTTGAGAAGTATGATATCTGTATCTATTTCATGTGATTGTATGTATGTCATATGATGTTCCTAGTCTACCATATTATGGTAAACAATAAAATGATATACATATTCTTTGTGTAACAGAGCATTTAGCTTAAGGAGAGCAATTTAATTTACAGTGTAGTGTGTCTTCAAATAATCCCATTATTCTAAGCATGCATGTAGAATATCACATGATTCTGCTTGAAATATACTGGTAATTCTTTGTCCCCAAGCATGTTTCTATCATAACTGTAGTATAATGTCTTCTTCTTCTTCTTTCGGCTGCTCCTGTCAGGGGTCGCCACAGCAGATCAACTGTTTCCATTTCTTCCTGTCCTCTGCATCTTGCTCTGTCACACCAACCACCTGTGTGTCCTCTCTCACCACATCCATAAACCTTATCGTAGGCCTTCCTCTTTTCCTGTTACCTGGCAGCTTCATCCTTAGCATCTTTTTCCCAATATACTCTGCATCCCTCCTCAACACATGTCCAAACCAACGTAATCTTGCCTCTCTGGCTTTGTCGCCAAACCTTCCAACCTGGGCTGACCCTCTAATATACTTATTCCTAATCCTGTCCATCCTCATCACACCCAGTGCAAATCTTAACATCTTTAACTCTGCCACGTCAAGCTCTGACTCCTGCCTTTTTGTCAATGCCACTGTCTCCAACCCATACAACATAGCTGGTCTCACTACCCTCTTGTAGACCTTCCCTTTCACTCTTACTGGTACTCGTCTGTCACAAATCACTCCTGACACTCTTCTCCACCCACTACATCCTGCCTGTACTCTCTTCTTCACCTCTCTTCCACACTCACCATTACTCTGAACTGTTGATCCCAAGTATTTAAACTCATCCACCTTTGCCACCTCTACTCCCTGCATCTTCACCATTCCTCTATCCTCCCTCTCATTCACACACATATATTCTGTCTTAGTCCTGCTGACCTTCATTCCTCTTCTCTCTAGAGCATATCTCCACCTCTCTAGGGTCTCCTCCACCTGTTCCCTACTCTCACTACAGATCACAATGTCATCTGCAAACATCATAGTCTATGGGGACTCCTGTCTGATCTCGTCTGTCAACCTGTCCATCACCATTACAAATAAGAAAGGGCTCAGAGCTTATCCTTGATGTAATCCCACCTCCACCTTAAACGCATCCATCACTCCCACCACAGACCTCACCGCTGTTGCACTACCCTTGTACATATCCTGTGCCACTCTTACATACTTCTCTGACACTCCCAACTTCCTCATACAATACCACAACTCCTCTCTAGGCACCCTGTCATATGCTTTCTCTAAATCCACAAAGAGAAAATGCAACTCCTTCTGACCTTCTCTGTACTTCTCCATCAACACTCTCAAAGCGAACATCACATCTGTAGTGCCCCTTCCTGGCATGAAACCATACTGCTGATCACTAATCATCACCTCCCTTCTTAACCTAGCTTCCACTACTCTTTCCCATAACTGCATGCAGTGACTGATCAATTTAATCCATCTGTAGTTACTACAGCTCGGCACATCACCCTTATTCTTACAAATCGGTACCAAAACACTTTTGCTCCATTCCTCAGGCATTCTTTCACTTTCCAAGATTTCATTAAACAATCTAGTTAAAAACTCCACTGCCATTTCACTTAAATACCTCCATGCTTCCACAGGTATGTCATCTGGACCAACAGCCTTTCTGCTCTTCATCCTCTTCATAGCTATCCTTACTTCCTCCTTGCTAATCCATTGCACTTCATAATTCACTATCCGCACATCATCCAACCTTCTCTCCCTCTCATTCTCTTCATTCATCAGCCCCTCAAAGTACTCTTTCCATCTGCTCAGCACACTCTCCTCGCTTGTGAGTATGTTTCCCTCATTATCCTTTATCACCCTTACCTGCTGCACATCTTTACTAGCTCGGTCCCTCTGTCTAGCCAATCGGTACAGGTCCTTTTCTCCCTCCTTAGTGTCCAACCTTTTATACAACTCATCATACACCTTATTCTTAGCCTTCACCACCTCTCTCTTTGCCATGCACCTCATCTCCTTATACTCCTGTCTACTTTCTTCATCTATCTGACAATCCCACTTCTTCTTTGCCAACCTCTTTCTCTGTATACTCTCCTGTACTTCCTCATTCCACCACCATGTCTCCTTGTTGTCCTTCCTCTGTCCAGATGTCATACCAAACACCTTTCTAGCCATCTCCCTTACTAGCTCTGCTGTAGTTACCCAGCTCTTTGGTAACTCTTCACTGCCACCCAGTGCCTGTCTTAACTCTTCCCTGAACATCACCTCACAATTATCATTTTTTTTTCAATTTCCACCATATGATCCTTGGTGCTGCCCTCACACTCATCCTCCTCTTCTTGATCACCAATGTCATCCTACAAACCACCATCCTATGCTGCCTATCTACACTTTCCCCTGCCACCACTTTACAGTCTCCAATCTCCTTCAGACTGGCCCTTCTACACAAGATATAATCCACTTGTGTGCATCTTCCTCCATTCTTGTATGTCACTCTATGCTCCTCCCTCTTGTTAAAATATGTATTCAACACAGCCATGTCCATCCTTTTCGTAAAATCCATTACCATCTGACCTTCTGCATTCCTTTGCTTAGCACCATACCTACCCATCACTTCCTCATCCCCTCTGTTTCCTTCACCAACATGCTTATTGAAATCTGCTCCAATCACCAGTCTCTCACCCTTGGGTACAGTCATCACCACTTCAACAATACAAAACAAACAAAAAAACACTATCTAGATGACACTTTTCACAGTGTGGAAGGCATTTTGTTTCAAAAATCATCTCTAATGATGCAACTGAACCAAAGCTCACAAATATCCCTATTTTGGAGGAACATTATCTTCAGGCTTGCTTCACCCCTTATCACATTTTTCGAAATCACCCTTAACATAAAGGAGCTTTGAAGCTGTCCAGTCCATGGAAAACTACACATGCCCAACATACCAGTGGCACCAATAATTTAAAAAAGAGGCTACACTTTGTACATCTCAGTTTTTCAGAAGCAAAAATAACCAAACTTGTGCTAGAATTTTGCAATGCAGTTCATTAAAGTCTGCAGATTTTACAATGTCTCTTGATAATATACTTATATTTTTCCATAATTTTTGTCTCATGCTTTGTTTTGTAAACATGTGTTTCTGAGTACTATCCCACATTCCTACTAGAAGTAGGAAGAGTTATGTTCTATTTGGCATTCACATTTTATGCTAATTAAATTTCCAGATGTTTGGTTGGATGTCTCTACTTTACAAAGGCCTTTGTACCTATTTTCAATGTATGCAGGTTGAGAGGTGTAATGAACTGCTTTATCTTCCTTAGAAGAAGCATTTGGTAAACAATATCTTAGACTGTGAAGTTACAGTGAAACTTCTTGAAAAATATATGGGATATCGTGAATTATCTCTTCAAATGATTTTGTATCACAATGTACATTATGATAAGAAAATTACTGTAATTTTTAGTATTTATTTTTAACAGGAAGCATGTTCTTTATAGGTACATGTCTAAAGGGACATGTAATTCTGTTAACAGCTTATCAGATTTATAGAAAAAGTTTACATATGCTTCGCTGTCTCTGGACACAGTGCAAACACAAACCTCTTAACCTGATTTTCTCTTGCATAAGGCATGTTAAAATCCATGATGATCTGGAAAAAAGAGCATTTTTTTTCAATGTGTTTTTTTAACTAATCTTATAACAGGCCTCAGATAAAACATCAAAATTATTATACAGAGGTAAATAAGAGTGTTCTACCTTGCTGCCTCTTTCAGTTCAGTTTCAAGCGCTTGTACCATATTGAATTCCTCTTCTTCCTTTAGGTCTACCTTTGTTTCCTCTTTGATTGTTTTTGCATTTTTTATTAACATGCTCAGCTGTTGTACCTTTTTGCCCTGTATACAGGTCTGGGGCTTTTAGTTTGCATTCTAACATGTCCAGCTCATTACAAGAGCCTAGCATCATATAGATGAACTGTTAAATGGAATTTCCCACAGGGAAAGTTATCCATCCCAAACAATGATATATTTCACTATAGCCTATTGATCAATGTACAGGACAAGTGGTGTGCAACATACTTTAAACTCCTACTTTTGAAGATGTTGTATCATGCATTATCAGGAAAGTTGTATTCCATTGTTGAAAGGAGAATGTAACAATGTAAAAAATAAAATAAGCATTTAGGTTTGTATACACCTAAATGTTAATTCTTTATGTTAAGAAAAACAGTTGTAGTGATAGAAAAAGGCATTTATTGAAAGCTTACAATCTGTCTGGTGGAAAAATCAATTAGGTTACCATGACAACCAATTCACCAGCTGCTCATAATATCTGTGGCAGCTTTCTTCAAACAGACATTAGTGCAATTCACACAGCAGCTTGCTCTCAGTTTAACTCCTTAATCAGATAAACAGCAGAGAGTGAATGCAAATTACCACAACATGTAGCAATATCTCTTTCTGGCTCTCGTCCAAGCCTTAGACTTTATTTACACCACACTGCCCAGCATACACTTAATGCTTATTTAGGCTCAATAACAATAAAGTTCAAAGGACACATGTTCACATCACAATGACTTCCTAAAACAATTTTTATTGATAAAATAGCTCTTAGCTGACTATTATAGCTATCTATTTTAACTGAAATTTACCTCACATATCTATCTTTTTGCACCCAACCTTTCATGCCAAATTGTTCATTGCACCAACATGTATGTTGTACATGATAACTTCGATTTTTATTCTTTTATGAAAATGGGGAGAACTGATTATTGTTTTGCATTGTGCACAAATGTACTGATGATACCTTACTATGAGATATGGAAGGAAAGGACTCAGGAGAAGGGAAACTAATATATATATATATATATATATATATATATATATATATATATATATATATATATATATATATATATATATATATATATATATATATATATATGTACCATTAGGTCCTATAGCACATTGCCAATAGCATAATTAAGTCCACCATCTGAAATTTACCTTACCCCAACTTTATGATATGCTGTTCAGGGCTGCTCTACAAGAATACCAGGGATGTGCGAAAAATGTGTAAATGCTTCTGGAAAATGTGAACTAAGATACCTTACTTATCCTGTCCATGCTCAAATGAGAGCTTTTACGGTTATAGAATGATGTATTCCCATAGGCAATAGGACAAAATCTTTCATGTATAAGGACAACATACATCTGAAGAAGAAACAGTCAGGTAAGTTAGGAAAATTCTTTACTGCACCATAGCTTCCTTGCTAGAAGTCTGCTTTGCAGCACACCATCTGTAGTAGCACAAAGTAACATCGCTTTCCTTTCACTGTAGCTTGATTAAAAAGTAAGACATAATTGCTCCCTCTACAAACATTCTAGCAACTTCATAAATAACTTCTACTCAAATCCCATTCAGAGGTTTGCTAGTAGACATGAATTCATGTATGGATATGTATTGAAAACAGAACGTGTTGACTGACAAACTTTGCTACACAGCCTTTGAGCCCTTACTGTCACTAAACTCCTTGAACTATTTCCAGCAGAGCAAACATCTTTCTTCCCCCTCAGTGTATCTTGATTAAGAAAACAGAATGTATAACTTTTCAGATGGCAGGCCAGCTTCTTCACTGTGCACAGACATACTGCATTTATACCTCTCATACCTCTTAGTGCCAGAAAGCTGGACAAAGAACGACAAAATGGGAGGAGAAAGGCCACCAAATAGGGATATATTTTAAACATTGCTCTTATAAACTTACAAAGTTACTAGAGTAACAGGGTTTGTTTTAACATACATTTTCTGAAGGATTTGAAGTCTGAAACTGAAATGTATGTCATTATTTAGTGACTTCCATCCTCAGATAATCCCAGTGATTAGCCAGAAAACCACAAATTTTATGAGGAACAGACCAAAAATATGAGCCAAAAATCTGAACATTCTGTGAAAATCTGGACAGTTGAGAGGTGTGACTGCATTCAGTGAGCAGTCAAATTAGAGACTACTATTTTTCCAGCTTCCTTCTCCAGGTTAGTACCACTACCCAATACTGTCCTACAAAGTAGCAGAAAACAGATAAAATAGAGTATGTGCATTTTGTCTGAAAATAAGTATTACAAATCTTATCATTTTAGGAGCTCTATGGTAGAGAATTTTTCTATTTTTTATTGTTTCTTTACAAAGGAAGGATCTTAATTTAGATGAGGTATAATTACAAATTATGTTCCAAGTTTCAAAGTGTCAGGATTGTGCCAGAACTGTCTCATGTTAATAGAAAATATGCTCCTTGTTGAAAGGACCTTAAATACCTGTACAAGGTTTAAGGATATCCAAAATGCCAAAGTTACTCTTGGCAGCAGCCCTTCCCTGTGAGCGCGCGCGCGCACACACACACACACACACACACACACACACACACACACACACACACACACACAAAACTACATATTTACAATTATTGAAGAATATACAGACCAACACTTCACCTGTACATCAGCAAACCATAAGCTAAACAAAACCAGAAATTCATAAATGCAACAAATCACAAAAGCTTTTTCACCAAGCGTAATTAGCACACATGAACAATATCTGTAGCATGGCTGCAGTAAGAGTTGATAATAACAGTACACCTGGAATTTAAACCAAAACAAGGCAGATTCAAATGCTCCTATGATAGGCATTGTGACCTGGCCCAGACAACCTGAAAAAACATTGTAACAATTGTCAAATCCTTTGTGTATAAACAGATACATAACTAATTGGATATGTGAAGGAGTTTGACAGGTGTACCTATCTGGAACCAAAATCAAGGAAAACTCAATGGCATTAAAATGGGTTGAGGTTAATTATGATACAGCTATTATTCACACTGTAGTGAGGAATCTCAGAATATCCTCACACGTGGATATTCAGAAGCAATGTAGCTGAAATACTGGTATGCCCTTAAGGGGTCATCTGCATATATCCCATGGACCTTGACTACAGAAGGTTTAAGGTATCAAACAGTGAAGACTTTATCTTTGCTGAGTCTTTCTTGTAGTTTTTACTGAATGGTTTATCTGTGTAACCTTTTTACTCTTTGCTTGGAAATATTGAGTTTAGCGTGTTAAACAGTAGTATGGTGAAGCTATAAAGAGTTGTAGGCCAATACAGGCCAATAGGGAAATCAGAAATAAAGAATATGAGGAGATGAAAAAAAATGTTGGTATTAGCCTAGTGGGAGTACAAAAAACAGAGGCAAGAGTTGGAAATAAATTATTTCCATGTTTTAATTGAACAAACAAATGTTAGATAATGACCTGACAGACACTGGGATGGGGTTCCAAAATTTGGTCACATGGTTGGAATATAAGCTGTCCTCTATAGATTTGCTTGGTTTATAAATTTCAAGTAGTCATTTGCCAGTTGAGTAAAGGGGTCAGTTTGGGAGATAGTGATGGTGGATACTGCTGAGAACTGGACAGGAATAAAAACTGTACATTATTTTGTGTGTTAGCAGTAGTTGTGTGAATGCTAGGTAATTGGTAATTCAAGCCAGTTTAGGGATTTAGGTATGGAGTAGTGATGGATATGGTAGGGATGACTGGCTGCAAATCTTGCAACTTTATTATATCATTGTTCTAGTGTGGATTTTAAGGTGGACAGCAGATTGGTCAAGATGGGAGATTCATACATAAGAGAAGTTAAAAGATATGTTTTGGCTAGAGTTGTTCTAGTTGGGTTTCGAAGAAATTTTGTAGCTCTATAAAATATTCATACTGTACATATTTTTGGATAAGATTTTTGATACAGTTTTGTATGTGGAGATCATCAGCTATTGTTACACCTACACAACTTTAATGTGAGTATTATTTAGAGTGTGTATTTTTTGAATGTTATTTTTTTCATGGCAAGTTATTTAGGGAAAAATAAAGTAGCTTTTTTGACGGGAGGGGGAATTCAGCATAAGATGACTTTCAGAGATCTAACTTTTCAGTGAGGTAAAGATATCTTAGGTGATAGTCTGCATCTGGTGTAGACTGTCGGAGGAGCATATTAGAGTGGAATCATCAGCATGTTGTATAAGTGATGCTTGTTGAGAAGATGTGTAGATTGTTTATAAAAATGTTAAAAAGGAGACAACCAAAGATGGAACGTTGTTGGACACAAATATTTACTGGAAGATAAGAGGAAGTCACTGATCGCCATTTTACAGACTGATATATGTGTGACAAGTAGCTAGGAAACAAACATTTAACTGTAGTGACAGACAAGTCCAGGGTAGACATCTTTGATAGAAGTTTGTTGTGGGACACTGCATTGAAAGCTTTGCATATGTCTAAAAATCAAGAGGAGAGAAATTTGTCATTGTCTCTGGACTTGTTGCTAATTTCTACAAAGGATACCAGGGTAGTCAGTTTTCTATGATATAGATGAAAACCTTGTTGTGTAGGGGTAAGCAGTTTTTCTTGAAGATAAAGGAGAAGTTGTTTATGTATACAATTTTCCAATATTTTGGAGAGAAGGGACAAAATTGCAATGGGATTATAATTAGTGATTTCAAGGGCATTCCCACACTTGTGAAGGGGAATTATGTGGAATTTCTTCCAGAGGAAGGGAACATAGGATTCTTGTACGGGACAATTGATTAAAATTTACACAGGGAAAGCAATGGAGTTAGCAGCTAACTTAAGGTATGCTGGAGGGAGATTGTCTGCAGTGGGTGACCATGGCTTAAGGTTGTATAGTAAATGTCTAATTTATGAGCTAAAGACAGGTTTTAGTATGAAAAAGCTTTTTTTTGATGACGTAGGAAGTACTGATTCTGAGGAGACATAAGAGGAATTTGAGGTATGGGCAGCTATACATTCTATGAAGTAGTAATTGAATTTAGTAGGTGTTTTGAAGGAGGGAGAGGTTAAGGCGTGTCTATATTATTTTTTTGACAGCTTAAGTTGTCGAATGCTTAATGATAGACACCTAAGTGTCAAAGTTTCAAAATCACGAATGGCCATATACGCAAATTCTTTCCTCGGGAAAGAATTTGCTAGGCTGTCCGAAAATAAAATTAACTTTTCAACCTAAATATAGTGGGGGGGGGGGCTGTGCCCCCCACCCTCCCTAACTAAATATACCAACTCTGAGATAGCTCTACATTGGGGAAAGAGCAAATCCCCGATAACGGCCAAGCAAATTCTTTCCCGAGGAAAGAATTTGTGTATATGGACATTCAGGATTTTGAAACTTTGACGCTTAGGTGTTGATCATTGAGCATTCAATAACCTAAGTTGTCAAAGAAATAATGTAGATCCATTATGGCATGTGTTAGAAGCATTGTTAGTACCAAGTCATAAGACTTTTTTTGTTATGGAGGACCAGAATGTTCTATTGTAAAGTCTTTGAGGATGAAAGTAGTATTGTATCCTATCGTTATAGACTTGTCTTTTTGTCCAGTTACAGAGTTATTTATAGTGTTGTAGACTCTGAGAAGATTTATCTTTCTGCCATTCTTTCCATGCCTTATATGTGCTGTTAATCAGTAATCTACTATGACTGGAGAGTCAATGTGCATGATTGGACTTTACTCTCTTCCTTCTCAACTTCTCAAGGGGCAAGGTCATTTAGGGTATTTAAGAATATGTTGTTGAAGGGCTGTACAGCATTGTGTTATAATAAAGGTTTGAGGATAGACTACTTAAAAAGATTTTTGGGTGTCAGTGAAGACAATGCTGCCACATTATGAAAGGTTGTGAATCTTCCTATGTAGGATTTGTTTGGAGTGCAAGGAGATAAGTCTTTGGATATATGTAGGATAATGATCAGTCAGGGAGTCTGGGAAGATACCTGAAGATCTGTACTTGCTAAAATCTGAGACCACAATCCAATCTAAAATGGAGCTGCTATTTTTGGCCTTGTAGTGAGTGTAGGAAGTAATAAGTTGTGTGAAGCAATATAAGTTAATATTAGTATGGGGGATAGTCTGATGTAAAGTTTTGCCAGTCAATAGTGATATCTCTAAGAATAATAGTTTCAGTATGGATAGTTTTAGATATCAAATATAGGATAGCTTCCAAAGCTGGAATATTATTGTTTGGGGAATATGGCTAACAATTATGTAGAGTTTTTTGATATTTAATATGTGAGGAGATATAAGGATCTCTATAGTGTTGAATTTTTGGGGGGTTTTAGTAAAGGGAGAGAGTGTCAGAGATCTGGGATAGAGGATAGCTACACCACCTGCATTTTTATATAGTCTGTCAGATCAGATGACATCTAGCCCAGGGGAAGAATTTCTAAGCTGTTTATCGAAGGTTTCAGACATGTTTCATTGACTGCATCAGTGTCTGGTGAGCACTGTAAGACTCAGTGAGCATGCTGTGGATGTTTATGGAAATAATAGTTAAATGTTTATGAGAAACTGAAGTAGACATTGGAGATTGAGGAGCAACAGGAATGAGTGAGGAGTTAAGATCAGGATTATAATGAATATCAACGCATAGTATAATGCTTTTACAGTACAGATGGGCATGTGAAAGCTTTAGGAGATATTTAATGTACATTTAGTTTTTTTTTTTTTTAGATTAGTTGAGTGTTTTATGTTTGAAGGAAAAAAATAAGAAACATTAAATGAATTTGGAGTAATTTGCACAAGAAAAGGCTTGAGATCATGGCGTGTAGAATAGTTTAGACTGGGGATATTGTTTTAGGGGTGAGAGATACTTTGGTAGTTTGTGAGGTGATACAGTAGGAGGAACAGTGAGGTGGTCATGTACAGGTTCATAGGTTAATACTAGGCTAACTGCCCTTGTGGGCCATTTTAAGCCTAACTAATTACCCCATGTGAGAATCAAACCCTATACCTTGTGTCCTTTTAAGGTAAACACCTTAATCATTATGCCAACCTCCCACCCCTAAATACATCTGTCCATTCATCCTCAACCCCTTTTATCCCATTTTTGCATATAGGGTCAGGGTGTTACTTCATCAGTAAGAATTATCTTGAGCCAAGATTTATACCACTGGGTGGCTAGCCCTGCCTCAGCAGTTCATCCATAGTTGCCACTCGCACACACGCTCACACCTATGGCCAATTTAGAGTGTCCAATCCACCTACTGCATGTCTTTGGAATGTGGGAGGAAACCAGAGCACCCAGAGGAAACCTATGCAACCACAGGGAGGACATGCCAATGCCACACAGAAGGCACCCCAGATGAAAATCGAACCAGAGAACCTCTTGATGTGAGGTGACAACACTAACCACTGCACCACTGTGGCAGCCCCAGGGAGAATATCTTTGCTGAACACAGAATTGTGTGCAAGGTTAAGTTGAAGTGATAGTGGAAACAGAAATATTGGAAAAAGTGAGCAAGTAAGCTGCAAATATTTCAAACTAATTTAAGGTTTAGGTGAAACTGAGTATTTATGTCATGGATAACTACTCGTGTAACACCTTTGCCCAATGGTTCTTGGAATTCATAAATTCCAACACCCTGGATCAACTAATCCATAGTCCCACCAGGGGCTCCAATATCCTAGACCTGATCATTATCAACATGGGAAATCGATACTCCACACCTGTGGTTACCGCCTCGTTGGTCAGGTCTGACCATAAACTAATCACCCTTAACATCCACATCCCACCCCCACTTTCCAGTAAGGAAACCGCCATAAAAACATTCTCCAAAGCCAACTTCATGCTACTTAATCAGAAGTTACAAACTTTATGACACCCATGCAGATGGGAACTGAAAGTTCGACTGCTGAATCCTACACTAAGGCACTATACGAGCACATCCACTCATGTTTGAATCATGCCATCCCAAATAGAGCTAAGATGCTCTTCTCCAAATAAAGGAAGCCAATCTGGTAGTCCCCTGCCATAAACAAACTTTACAACAAAAGGAAGAAATTGTTGCAGAAAAGAGAAAAATCCCAGGATGCAAAAAACCTCTTACCACCCTCAGTAAGAAGCTGAGATCTCTCAAAATCCTCCAAAGCTAGTTATGAAAATAAAATTGCCAAAGATTCCAAAGACAACCACAAGACATTCTATAACTATGTCAAGAATCTAAATGGCAATGCTCAGATCTGCTCTGAGCTACAACAGAATGGCATTAAATATACTGATCCCAAGGATATTGCCAATATCCTGGTAGATCAATTCAGTGCCAACTTCACCCCCCTCTCACCCCCTAAACGGCCCATCTCAATACCAGAAGATTGCCAAATTCTGGTAATAATGGCCACACACGTAAAAAATGCACTCTCCAAAGCTAAGAATACAGCATCCATGGGACCAGATGACATCCCGGGCTGTGTATTACATGAACTACAAAATAAACTGGCACCTCACCTAAGTGTCATGTTTAATCATAGCCTCACCTCAGGCTTCATGCCCACTGAGTGGTGCACAGTTACAGTTATCCCACTCCACAAGGGGGGATCCACCTTGGATCCCAGGAACTACCACCCCATCAGTCTGATGAGCCTGATCTGCAAGGCCATGGAACGTATTATCATGGAACTTATAAACAAAGACATTGGCAACCTTTAAACACTGGATCCCACCCAGTTTGGGTTTATGAAGGGCCGGTCTTGTCTCCTGAACCTGAGTGACTTCTTTGAATCAGTCTCCAGAGCAGTGGATGAGGGTAAGGCAGTCCACACAGCATATCTGAACCTCGCCAAGGCCTTTGACACCATCCCCCACTCTGGAATCCTAGATAGACTTACTAAGCTGGGCATTAATTCCTACGTCATTCGATGGGTTGCCAACTGGCTTACTGACAGAACCCACACTGTAAAGGTAGCCGACTCCAAATCCAGCTCCAGATATGTGACAAGTGGAGTACCTCAGGGTTCAGTCCTGGGACCGCTCTTGTTTGACATCTACTTCTCTGAAGAACAGGCCAGCACTAAGGGACTCTGGCTTACCAAGTTCGCAGATGACTGCAAACTGGGAGCCATTATTGAATCCCCAAATGATGTGGATACTCTACAAAAGGGTCTTACAGAAACAGATGCTTGGTGCCAGAGCCATGGGCTCAAGCTCAATGCCAAGAAATGTATAGTTATCTCCTTTGAGAAAAAACACGTACCCGTGAATTACCACATAGGTGGCAGTACACTAAACACTGAAAGTGTAATAAGAGGCTTAGGGATACAGATGAACAGTGGTCTCACCTTCGATAACTACATCGCCACAACAGTCAGGAAATCCTTCTATGTGGCACATCTCATCACTAAGGGCTTTTCATCCAGAAAAAAGGAGGTCATTGTACCACTGTACTCATCCCTCATTAGACCCATTATAGAATACAATGCTCCATTTGGTATGTACCTCTCAAGACATCTGCAACAACTGGAAAGGCTGCAGAAATACCTCATTAAAAGAATCACAGGCCTAAAGCAGATTCCCTATGCTGACCACCTTAAAAACATCCAGCTATACTCTGTCACATATCATCTATGACTTAGAAAACAGGGAAAGGAGAAACAACATACAGATCTTTGGTCTGCCGCAAAACACTGAATAAGAAGACATTATTTAATTCTTAACAATCTGGATTCCTGAATTTTTAGACTTGAAAGAGGGACTTTCATTTGGAATTGAAAGGGCGCATAAAGCACTGAGGAAACCTGCTTCTAACTCAACAAATACTCCACCTAGATCCATAGTTATAAAATTTCTTTCATTTCTGGACAAGGAACTAATATTAAAATCTGCTTGGAGAAAATCACCCTTAAAATACAATAATATAAGGATAAGGTTTGACAATGATTATTCTTCCGGAATACTAGAACAAAGGAAAAAAGTCTGGACGATAATAAAACTGTTGAAACAAAACATTAAAGCACAGCTGGCCTTTCCAGCCAAGATAAAAATACATTTTGCCAATGAGATGAGAACCTTTAATGACTTAGAAGAATCTACTATATTCATCAAAAACAACATAGTGTCTATCCCAGAAGAAATGGAATGGATGGCCCCTACTCTTAAAAGAATAAAATAAACAAATCCTTGGACTGATGCTAGAAAGAAAAAACAAAAAACTGATTCCAAGATAGCTGTCACAATAAAATAACTCTTACAGCTACATTTCTCAAAGTATCAACTGATATGGCACATCACTTGTCATCTGTTTTTATTTAAAAAAAAGAAGGGTTTCTTAAAACAACTGAGAAACAGTAATGATTTATTCAGAATGTTCAAAGAGTCCAATAATTTTTCACAAACAAAGGTAGGTCAAGATAGGTTACTATTTAAATTGTATATAAGCCAAACAAAGCTACATAATACAAACATAGAAGTTTGTATTCCCCTACGTGAACTCAATGAATACTTATCTTGTTCATTTTTCATTCATTTTACTTATAGTAATTTAAGTAATTAATGAACTAATTCAACAAGGTACCATTCATCAGAGTTCAGACTCAAATGTAACAAATTAACATCATATATAATAGCAGTAACAGTAGAGTGTTTTGAAAAAAAATGCTGTCATGGAGACTAATGCCTTCTTCAGTTAAAGTATGATTTAGAAATGTCATGTATATCCTGGTTAAATAATAGTAGCAAGCACTTAGTACAAATGTCATCATTATTCTGTCTAAATATAGTTAATGTCAATTATGGCAGGTATCACAACTACGAGTGCTGTTTGATCAATCCTGATATGGTGTGTGTGGATTCAGCTGTGTCTGGCAGCTAGTACAAATGTCATTATTATTCTGCCTATACATAGTTAATATCAATTATGGGAGGTATCATAGCTTCAAGTACTGTTTGATCAATCCTGATATGGTGTGCGTGGATGCAGCCATATCTGGCAGCTAGTACAAATGCCATTATTATTCTGTCTAAACATAGTTAATATCAATTATGGCAGGTATCATAGCTTTGAGTGCTGTTTGATTAAGCTTGACATGGTGTGTGTGGATGCAGCTGTGTCTGGCAGCTGTTGTATGTTGTCATTTTCATCTCCAGGAAGCTGTGGATTGTGACTTGTGATCAAGGTTTACTGATGCTTGTGTATTAGGAAGAGGCATTTGGTGTTTTAGCCTGGATCCAGGGGAAGGGGGTGGTTAAAAATGTGATTTGGGATATATTGGCAGAGAATGGTTTGTTTGTACATCTGCTGAGTGGGAGGTGGGAAGGCTGGAGGAATGTGTTGTCTCTTGTTGTGGCAGCTTGTTAGGAGGTTTTTATCTGTTTTTCTCTCTGTTCTTTTCCTGGTTGCTGTCTCGCTGAAAGGGAGGGAGTTAGGGCTTGGGGTTGCAGTGAATTGGAGCTTTGCTTCAGGTGCATCGCAAGACTCTGATATGCAGTACACAGACACACTAACAGAAACAGACGCTCCCAGGTTGCTATGGTAATGGAGACAGAGTGACGATAATGCTTAACGGCTCTGAGGAGCCTCCAAGATGATTCTCAGCAATGAAGATTTTGGTTTAAAAAAAAAGATATAATAAAAGGGCTGTTTTAAACCACATGTACACATATTGATGGTCTCCCAACACTTTGTTTAGCTCATTAAGTTGATTCTTGATAAAAAAAAAATAATAAGTGCAATTTTATATTTAAAATATATTTTGGTCCAAAAACATTAAGGACATACATACGAGGGGAAGTCTGAGTTATTGTGAAAGACTAAGAGCACTTGATCTTGTGCAGTTCCCTTTGCGGTGGTCTGGGAGGTGAGCTTGCTTGGACGTGTTGGGCATATGGGGATAGCTGATTCTAGGGATGTTTGGGGTTGCTAGGAAGTGCTATAGTCTCATCAGATTTTCTTCCTGGAAATATCTGTTGGAATGGAAGGTGTGTTGAGTGATTCACTGGCAGAGTGGCCACTGCATGGAACAGGCTGGTAAAATGGAACAGGACAAATACTGTTTTGGATATTTTAAGAACAGCCTGGAAATACACCCCATGAACTAGAGAATGGTATTCTGGCAAAACTGGATGGGCATTGTTGCCCGTGCTTGAAGTACTGATATGTGTGTATGTAAGAATGGAAATATAACAAATAAGAAACTAGAAGGGTCTCATCATTTAAAGTCTATGGACTGTATAAACATGCTTGGAAGGAGCTAATAATAAGAATACACATTACAGCTTGTGGTCTCTCAAATAACTAAGCAACAGCCAAAAAAACACACACACACACACACACACACACACACACACACACACACACACACACACACACACACACACAATAGTTATGTAATGTATGATTTTAGTAAATCTAGACATAAAATATATAATCATCATATAAGATGAAGCAGTCTGCTGAATTTAGATATCAAAGGCAGGATTTAATAACATGGGCTTGTGTATAATAACACTACTGTCCTAACTTGTCATAAATGACATACACCACATTGAACATCAAGGGGAACCATGGTGATTTTCTTATATAAGTAAATATGCATAAGAAGTCATGTAACTGCTTTAACTTGAATTGTAGTTTTTGTAACCCATCTTGACCATATATAATACTTAAGCGGTTACCAAGGTAACTAATGTTTTATACATGACATCAGACAAAGATATTCAAGAGAAACAATAGAAGCCTGAACTTGAAGTGTCACAGAATGTAACAATCATATTCTGAACAAATAGTATTAAATTGACAATAGACAGTTTAATAACATGGGCTTGTGTATAATAACACTATTGTTTTAACTTGTCATAAATGACATACACTATATTGAACATCAAGGGGAAGCATGATTATTTTTTCATATAAGTAAATGTGCATAAGTCATATAATTGCTTTAACTTGAATTATGGTTTTGTAACCCATCTGTACCATACATAATACTTAAGCTGTTAACAAGGAAACTAATGTTTTATACATGACATCAAACTGACAAAGTTGCTCAAGGGAACAATAGAAGCCTGAACTAGGAATGTCACAGAATGTAACAATCACATTCTGACTCTAGGACGAGATTAATTAGTGGTCAAACCGCTTAAGCTCTTTTATTTATATTTGTTGTATTATAATTTGTTAAATACATGAAGCTGTATGACAGATTGCAAGCATTTCAGATATATGAATGTTTATAAGCTCATGAATATGTATTATATGCTATTTAATTGACAGTCTATTCCTATTAGTGTTTTAACATTATTTAAACTGGTATGATTAACACAATGGTGTTCTGATGAAGTCTATATGAAGTAGATGAAAGCACTTAACCAGTGTGGTTTGTTTTTTATATTTTTTTATGTTTTTAATATTAAAGAGTTATAACTTCAGCCCGAGGTTCCCTTGAGTCATGATACTTCATAGAGCAAAATATTGGCTTTTTTGTTGTTACAGTGTTGGATTTTCACTGTTTTGTTCAGTATTATTATTTGTCGTTTGTATCATGGACTCTTTAGATGAATTACCATCCATGTTCTCCCCTGTTAGACGTAATGATATCCACAGACTTCAGTCAGAGGTGGATATACTGAAGGGGGAGCTTACAAGGCTAATAGATGTGTTCAGTCAACTGAATTATCAGCGTGAAGTATTGCAGAGCAGTCTGACGTCATCGCGGCAGGGAGCGGAGAACAAGGCTGAGTCTTCCATTCAAAATGGCCAATTGAGAAGTGGAAGTCAACGTGATAGCATTACCAGACCTTCTTATGGGTTTGTTGCAGTGCAGGGAGTTCTCATCATCAAAGGGGAACCCATGGCTTCAAGTCCTGGCAGCAACTTGGAAGACGTATACATTTTATTGGGGGCAAAGAGAGTAGCACCTAAAAAGACGTATTCCACTGCAACTGCTCAGCATATATCAGGTACTGTACCAGAATTGTTGAATACGGGGTTTAATGTTAACCAAAAACGCTATGAACCTAACAGTAGTGGCGATAAAAGTACCTATGGTCTGGAATCCTTTTCAGGACGGAATTTTTCATTCAACAAGAATGATATGTTAGTTATGGATAAACCAACCGGCAGTGAGTCTCAGCTGGTAGACAAGACACTTAAAGATTTAATACATGACTTTGGTAAAAATGTAGGCGTTATCAAAGGACTACAGATGAATAATGCCTACTTAAGTAGATGTTTAGAGTAAAAAATAGTGCCTATGGGCCTGCATTTTTTTAAAGTACCCATGGGAATGGACTTAACTGTTGATAACATGAAAGAATGTAATTTATTGTTTGACAGTTTCGGATTCAGATTCATGGAATTTTTAATTAAATACAATGATAGCAAAATGTGTTTTATGCTAAAAGAAGTAGAAAATTTGAATTAAAATATTAAGAAGGATTTATTATTTAACCAATGGGAAAAAATGTATGAGAAACAATATGAAGTTCTAAAATATTTAATAGAAAATGTTGTAAACTTAGAAGGGATATGGAACAGTATAAGAAGCATGAGGTGTACACATGGAAGAAAAGGGATACATGGTTTTCAAGGAATTATAGGAATAATGGGAGATGTACTACATATGGAAGATATAATGATAGCATGCCATATAAACGTAGGAACAATTCTGGTAACAAAGTTTTTTTAGGAGGGAGGAAACAGTACTGGAAGGGGACAAGCAGGGAAGGAAACAAGGAGTGGAGATACAACGAATGGGAAGAACAGAGTCCAAACGAGGGCAGGGAACATTGGACAAAAGAGACACAAAAGTGGAACAGGAGATTGTTCAACATAATGTTGTGCAGTACATTATGGGACAATTCAATATTTACAACTATACTCAGTTAAAGCTTGAAAAGGAACATTTTATGTTATTTGCCAAGGGAATGAAATATGTCCCTTATGAGAAATTTAATATAGTTGACACATTGATAGATTTCAAGTTGTATTTGAGGAAATTGAACCTGGCTCTTCATTTTCAGGATGTAATAGGGAACACACAGAAAAGTGATCTTAAGAAAAAAGTAAATACACATCACCTTTACACCCGACTCATGTAGCTTATGAAAGATTGGTTATAGATGAATCATACAAGTTACAGGGTAAATATATGAGAGCAAGAGCTAGGAATAATGTAGGTAAAGAGGAAAACAATATTCTAAAGAAAATGTGTTATAAGACCAATATTCGGGTTATGAAACCAGACAAAGATGGTGGGGTGGTTCTGTTTGATACTCTGGATTATAATAATAAAAATTTTGAAATGTTACACAACGATGACAAATATGTAGCTTCATCCTTGAATGAAGTTAATATTGGGTATAGACGTATAGATTTATTTTTGGAAGAATTCCTTTTAGATAACAGGATAGATATGGAGTTGTATAGATTTTTACATGTTGAATTCCAAGTTTCAGCCACCGTAGTAGGGATTCCGAAAATACACAAAAATGTTCTTGATCCGCCCTTTAGGCCTATTATTTCTGGTCGTAAGTCTAAGACTTTTCCTTTTGGTATGATGATAGACAGATGGCGCAAACCTATATATGATAGAGGTCTGCATATTATTAAAGGTTCATGGGACTTTTTAGGCCATTTGAAACCAGAGATTTGGAAAGAGGGACTTATATATTTAACAAGTGATGTAGTTGATTTATTTTCATGTATACCTAAGGATGAAGGTTTAGATAGATTCACTAAAAGTATTCAGAAATGTATTGGCTTTGATTGGGACAAAGTATGTGTAATTGGAGAATTTATTTCTATAATATTGGACTTTAATTATATCTTTTTCGAAGGGGAGTACTATAGGCAATATAATGAGATAGCCATGGGGGCAGCCTGTGCCCCGATTTATGCGAACTTGGTACTTCTGGACTAGGTAAAGGAATGTATTTTTGAAAGTGAGTATGCTAGTAAGATAAAATGTTACACAAGATTTTTGGATGACACTTTTATATTGTGGGACTGTTTAATAGAGGAGGTAGATTTCCTTGTAAAGTACTTGAATAGAACTAGTACATATCTAAAATTTGCACATAGTTGTAGTAGCACAGGAATAGCTTATTTGGATACATACATTTCTAATGGTACTAAAGGATTCAAGTCTAGGATCTACAGGAAAAAAATGTTTAGTAATTCGTACATGGAATACACAAGTTGTCACCTTAACAGTCAAAAGAGGAGCATCTTGAAGGGGCAATGTATTCGGGCTGTAAGAATGACGTCAGAGTATAATGAGATGTTAAGTGAGATTGATTACATAGGCACCCTATTTAGAGAAAGGGGTTACCCCAAATCCATTACAAGTGATGCTATGAGTTATGTAAAAAAAGACTGGGGGAAAGGTATAGACCCCTATTAGGTGTAGGCTTAGAAAAGGATGTGGGTATGATAGGTAATGACAATGGTAGACAATATAAGAGAACATGCATATTAGAATTTAATCCATATGCGAAGGAGGTTAAGAATATTATTAGTAAAAACTGGAATATTCTTAGAAGTGACAATATAGTATTTAGTAAGGTAGGTACATACCCCAAGTATGTGTACAAGACTGGCCATAATTTGAAAAATAGATTTGAAAGAAATAACACTGTTTTGGGGTATGGCATGAGAGAGGGGTATACTAGGAAGTGTAGGTGCTGCAACCAATGTCAGGATATACTAGAAGAGAGAACAATTATTTTAGGTAATGCTAACCGTACTAAGATTTGGTTTAAGAAAGGGAATTGTCATTCCCAGCATGTTATATATTTGGCTAAGTCTGACAACTGTCCAAGTTTTTATGTGGGAACGATGGACAGATACCTTAGAAATCAGATTTATGGCCACAAGTATTGTATCAAAGGAAAGGATAGTAACAATGCATTATATAGACACCTGGAGGTGAGCAGTGACTGTCACACTTTCACCTTTGGGATATTAGAACAAGTAAAGCCTAATCCTAGGGGAGCGAATATCAAAGCAATACTGAGAGAAAAGGAAGTTAAATGGCAACTATTGTTAAATGCTGATAAGTCCCCTGGGTTGAATGATTACATTCCCACTAAACCTATATTAGAAGCAAGAATGTTAATGAGTATGCACTGTTAGTATCTTTGAGTAATAGATGGAAACATATATATTTAGGTAAATGAAGTGTATCATTTTTTTCCAGTTAAAATTATTCAATGTATTTATTGTTTAAACTATTTTTTATTATGTTTTAACACACACACACATATATACACATATATATATATATATATATATATATATATATATATATATATATATATACATATATACACACTTTATTGATAGAGATTAATTAGTGGTCGACCCGCTTAAGTTCTTTTATTTATATTTGTTGTATTAGAATTTGTTAAATACATGAAGCTGTATGACAGATTGCAAGCATTTCAGATGTATGAATATTTATAAGCTCATGAATATGTATTACATGCTATTTGACAGTCCATTCCTATTGGTGTTTTAACTTTATTTAAACTTGTATGATTAACGTAATGGTGTTCTGATGAAGTCTACATGAAGTAGATGAAAGCACTTAACCAGTGTGGTCCATTTTTTATTTTTTTTATGTTTTTAACATTAAAGAGTTATAACGTCAGCCCGAGGTTCTCTTGAGTCGTGATACTACATACAACGAAATATTGGCTTTTTTGTTGTTACAGTGTTGGATTTTCACTGTTTTGGTCAGTATTATTAGTTTGGCTTTAGAAAAACTAAAAATGAATACCTTGGCCACTTCTCCCAAATATCTACATAATTTATCCACAAGAATCAAACTTCAATCAAAAGCTAATAACATTAAAAGTATCTTCCATGAAAAGGAAGGGAAAAATGTCTCGGGTATAGGTGACATTCTTGATGCCTATTTGGAACATTTCCAAAAAGAAAATATACATATCGATCAATTAAATCTAGATGAAAAATGTTCTAATATAAAAAATACCAGAAAATTTAAAACTAGATCTGCAAGGACCCATATCCTACAAAGAAATTACAGATACAATAAAAGAGAGTAAAAATAATAAATCTCCAGGTATAGATGACATAATTATGGAAATATATAAATGTTTTCCTTCAAAGATAATATCCCTCTTCTATAAAACTCTATTAGAAATTAAGTCACAAGCTTCAATACCACTCTCGGAGATATTCCTTAATCACACCAATACTAAAGCAAAACGAATCCCCAAACCTCTGTACCTCATATAGACCTATATCATTATTAAATAATGACTATAAGATATTTATGACAATATTAACTAACAGAATGAAAATGACACTATCCAAAACAATAAAAAATGATCAGACTGGATTTATATATCACAGACACACACGTGACAATATTGAAAGGATAATTTCTCTTATAGATTATGTTAATAAAGAAAATAAAGAAACACTCATAATTGTTTTAGATATAGAGAAAGCCTTTGATTCCCTAAATTGGGACTATTTATTCAAAATCCTAATGCTATTTGAATTTCCTGTATAGCTTGTTCATCTCCTAAAGAATATATATATATATATATATATATACAAATAATTTAGCGTATGTTAAGTTAGGTCCTTTTACCTCTGAATCTATACATATAACAAAAGGCACTAAACAAGGATGTCCCATGTCACTCATTCTATTTGCTCTGGCTATTGAAATATTGGCAGATTCTAATTGTAACAATATAAAAATCAAAGAAATAGATGTTTATGAACAATGCAATTCTAAAGTAATGCTATTTGCTGATGACACGTTAACTAATACAAAAGAGACATTAGAAAAATTAGATATATTAATTAACAAATTTCACATGACTTCAGGACTTCATTTCAAAAAATCAAAATCAAAATCAAAATTTTTATTTTTAAATAAAAAAATGAACTGCAGACTTAGGGGGATCACAACATGGGGAAACAAGAATCTACCTTAAAATATGTAGGAATTGAGTTATGCAAGGATAATAATGAATTAGTCTCAAAAACTACAATAATATCATCAATACAATTAAATTCTCTGTGGAAAAATGGAACAAAATAATATTAACATTTGAAGATATACTATAGTTAATAAAAATGGTTTTACTGCCCAAGATACTATAGGGTCTATATCAAAATTCTGAAGAGGTACAACGCCGAATGTGAAAACATCGAACCCAAAATATCGAATGGTGAAAATAGCGAAGCCCCGGAATATTGAAATCTTACCTAGGGCAAGATTTCAGTGAGCCGTTCTGTGGCTTTGCTATTTCCTCCACTGTGGTTTGAGAGTTATGGACCTTAGGGTTAGGGTGCGGGTTAAGGTAAGTGGATAGTTAGTAATGTATGTATGGTGTAGTGTAGGGTTGTGTTTTGTTAACTGTATGTGTCTGAATTAATTTGTTTGTTTGTGTATAGATTTATAGGGTATGTGTGCAATAGTTACGGACCTTAGGGTTAGGGTGCGGGTTAAGGTAAGTGGATTGTTAGTAATATATGTGTGGTTTAGTGTGGGATTGGGTTTTGTTAAATGTATGCGTGTGGTTTATTTATTTTGCTGTGTTTGTGTTGGTGGTATGTTTCTCGGAACAGCAAATTTTTTCCCTGGGAAAAAATTCGCTATTCTGAGCGTTCGATGTTTTCAATAATCAAAATTCCAAGTTCGAACATATGGCGTTCAACATTTTGGAGTTTCGAATATATGATATAGACCCAATCCTATATATAGCCTTGGAAATATAACTGTTACCAGAAAGGAATATACTTTAAGAAATAAATTCATGCCTAATAAAATTTTTATGGTTTCCCAAAAGAAACAGAATAGCTTTAAATCATCATATCAGACCATGGAAACAGGGAGGATTAAACTTTACTGATATAGAAACATATATAAAGGCATCAATATCTAAAACAATCTCAGATTAGATAAGCCCTAATTACTTTGCAATTTGAAAAGAATTACTAACTGTAATATCAATAAATGAATTTGATTTACAAAAAAAAAATTCAAATAGATAAAAACAACTTGCCATGGCACATATTATGTATTAATATGCAATATAATATAACTCATCAACATAATCAGCCCCTTTTTCCCATTTTTCTACATGGGTTGGGGTATTGTGTTAACTGTTGCCATCTCTCATGATTCAGAAATCTCCTGCCTTCTTCAACACTCATGCCTGACTGTCGCAGATCTTCTTTCACACAATCCATCCACCTCTTTGCTGGAAGTCCTTGCTTCCTTTTACTTTCTTCCTGTCTGTCCCAAATCTTTCTTACCAGATTGTCTTCTGCTTTTCTACACATGTCCAAACCACCATAATCTGTTCTTTGATCTTTTCTGCAATTGGAGCTACTTTGGCTTCTGCTCTTATGTCCTCATTCCTTCTTCTGTCCCACAGTGTGCATCCTACCACCTTTCTCAGGCACTTCATTTCCATCACCTCTAGCTTCTTCAGTTGTTCTGCCTTTACTGCCCAGGTTTCTGTACCCTACCGTAGTACTGGTCAGACCACTGTCTTGTACACATTACTTTTCAGCTTCTTTGGCATTCTTCTGTCATAGACTACACCTGATATTCTGTCAGTTGGCTGCAGCCTCTCTGATTCTCGCTTTGACCTCTTCCTTCAGACTGCCCTTCTCCTCAACCACCCCTCTCAGATACTTGAAGCTGTCTACCTGTTCCACTATCTTCCCTTCTATCTCTATTCTCAGCTTCTTCTGATTTCCTCAGTTTGCTGCCATTACCACTGTCTTATCTGTGCTTAGTTTCATCCCATGTGCCTTCAGATTTTCATTCCATTCCTCTATCCTTTGCTGAAGTTCTAGCTCAGAGTCTGCCTGTACTGCCACATCATCTGCATACAGCAGCTTTGTTGGTCTGTCCCCTTCAACATGTTTGCTAATGTTGTCCATCGCCAGTATGAACAGCACTGGGCTCAGCGCTGAACACTGATGTACAACCACTCCCACTGGGAACCCCTCTGTGAGGCCAAATATTGTTCATACTTCAGTTACTGGGTCCTTGTACATGGCCTGCACTAATTCTACCAATGTTTCCGGGACTTCAAACCACCGCAGTACTGCCCAGATTAGCTTTCTTGGGACCTTGTCATATGCTTTCTCCAAGTCTAGGAATGCCTAGTTGGACTCTCTCCTCATCTCTAGCTTCTTCTCAAGTATCTGTCTCAATGCAAACATTGGGTCAATTGTGCTGCATCCTGATCTGAATCCAAACTGCTCATCTCCCATCATACATTCTACTACTCTGCATATCCATTTATCAATCACCCTCTCCAGAACGTTCATGCAATGTGGTAGGAGTTTGATCTCTCTGTACTGCACACAGTTGTGGATGTCCCCTTTGTTCTTGTACACTGGCATGAATATGCTTATTCTCCAGTCATCTGTGATACGCCTTTCTCTCCACACTGTATTAGTACCCTTAGGAGGGAGCCATTTCTCCCCTAGCTCAACCAGCATCTTTATCATATCTGCTGTGACTTCATCTAAGCCTGTTGCTTTCCCTGATTTCATCTTCCTTAGTGCTGATCTTACTTCTTCTAAGGTGTGGTCCTCTTCTTCTTTCATTGTAGGCTGTTTCTGGGTAAGTACAGCTTCTGTGGTGTTTTCTTCATTCAAAAGCTGCTGGAAATATTCCTTCTATCTGCCTTTGCTGTCCTGTGGACTGGTGAGCAGGTTGTTGCTGGCATCCCTTATGAAGGGAGTCTGACTATCTTCATCTTTCTGTCTTTGCCTTGCAACCTGATATAGTTTCTTTGTGCCCCTTACTGAGTCACTTTCCAGAAGTTGGTAGAGTGTCTCCAATGCCCTGTTCTTTGCTATTGCAACTTCTTTCTTAGCTTCTTTGTTAACCAACCAGTAGTCCTTCCTAGCCTGGTCAGTCTTTTCTATCTCACTTCTTTCTGCATGCCTTTTTTCTTTTGATGATTTCTTGGACTTATGCATTCCACCACCTGCTTTTTTTATGTACCTTATTTCCATACCTGCCTTGACCACATATGTTTTCTGTGACCAGATGGCTTAAAAGTTAAGGTCTTCACCTCCCATGCGCCAGATACAAGGTTCTATCCTGACAACTGACCAATGCCCGCTTGGAATTTGCATGTTCTTGCTGTGTCTCCGCGGGATTTCTCCCATGTCTGAAAAACATGCTGAGTGTTTCCATCTCAAACTCATCAATGAATAGAACTGTGGGCAGCAGCACAGATTCTACATGGTGCCCTGTAGGGGGAAGAGTTGTACAGACTAACTGCTTTGGGCATCTACTGTGATGCACAGTATCCTCAAGGTAGGGAAACATGGATCACAGACTGCGTGCCATGGCAGGGCTAGCCACTCGATGGTGTAAAATATGGCTCTAGGTGATTCGGTCATGTTGATTGCAAAATTAGATACTCAATATATAGGACCACTAAAACTCGTATTATTAATTATTACATTGACTCATTTAGGAAAATTATTAATGCAAATATAGATTTAAAAATCTGGTTTGATCTTTTAACACCATTTATAGTCGCAAAGAACTTTCCACATAAAATATATAGAGAAATTATTTATATAGAGAAATTATTAATTCCTGGGAACAGAAAGGATTTGTTTGTTGGTTCCATTGTATCAAATAACTAAAAGCTTTAGATATGCAAGTAATAAAAACAACATACAAAATTCCATGACAGGGCTGGCTAACTTTACAGAGTATTCTGTCATATTTGCAAGATTTAAGTAGAATAACTAACAATTCTTCATTTAAAGAAATACCTAAATTTACGAAATACATATATGAAATCATATATAATGACTTTGACATGGGAAACAGTATTTCAAATTTTTACAAAATATTGATAAACTATAAAACAACACCCAAAACCTCATATTGGAAATATATAACAAAAGGACACTCAATGCAGTTAACTGAAGATATTCAAACAAATTTATTATCGATAAAATATGCATCCTTTACACAATACTGGAAAGTTTTTAATTGGAAATGCTTGCACAGAGCATTCTTAACCCCAGACAGAATAAGTAAAATTAGTTCTTCATAAAAGGATTATGTTGGAGATGTGAGAAGTACACAATGCAGATTGGAACCACATTTTCTTTGATTGTGTTAAAATTAAGCCATTTTGGAATGGTATTAATAACTTTTTACAAGCTTTATTTAATGAATCATTTTATTTAACTAAAGCTCTTGCATTATTAAATGTGAACGAAGGTCCTCATTTGAATAGGTCAAATTTGTATCTAGTATGGACTATACTTGCAGTATCAAGGAAGTGTATAACAAGAAGATGGTATACAAACACAATACCAACTTTGGAAGACTTCTACAGCCTACTGAAGACCATAGCATTATTGGAAATTAAAATTAAAGAACTAAGAATTTATCCAAAGCCATTTATCAACAACCCTTGGGGAAAAGTCTTATCGTTGATTGACACTGTACTATAATTGATCAGACACTCTGATAATGTATTGGACATACTTATAAAGTAACAGTATACATTAAGATCGGTTACAGTGTCAGGCTAATGTAAATAGTGTACATAGTTATTTAAGATGTTATGTATAAATACTATGGAATTCATTCAAATGTATTTGAGAAATAAAAAAAATTTTGGGAAAGGAAGCACCCAGATCTTTTCAGAACTGGTGGTCAAGGACACCATATACACAAATGCTGTAGATATAGTCAACTTACTGGCTGACAGATTCAGTGAAAACTTCACCCCTCTGTTTTCCCATCACTAAAGTACCTGCCCCCCACCCCTTATCTCTAGGGAACAGGTTATCACTGCCCTCTCAAAGGCAAAAAATACAGCCTCCACGGGACCCAATAACATCCCAGGCTGCATCCTACATGAACTCAGGCATGAACTTGAAGCAACATTAGGCACCCTATTCAACCAAAGCCTGAGTACCGGCTTTGTCCCAGCTGAGTGGAGGACAGAAACTGTCATCCCTTTACACAAAGGTGGAGCATCCACTGATCCAGGAAATTATAGACCCATCAGCCTAACTAGCCTGATCTGCAAGCCCATGGAATGGATTATCATGGACCTCATTAACAGGGACATTGGCAACCTCCAAACACTCAAACCCACACAGTTTGGCTTTGTCAAGGGGAGGTCATGTCTGCTAATTCTGGTCGACTTCTTTGAGACAGTCACCAAAGCCATGGACGAGGGGAAGACTGTGCACACCACCTACCTTGACCTGGCCAAAGCCTTCGACACTATTCCTCACTTGGGCATAATAAATAAACTCTTTCAATTAGGCATCAATCCATATGTTATCAGATGGGTAGCAAACTGGCTCATTGATTGAACCCACCTAATCAAAATAGGGGAAGCTACCTCAAGCAGTAGACCCATAACGAACAGCGTATGCCAGGGATTGGTCTTGGGGCCTCTGTTATTTGGGATATATTTCTCTGAGGTGCAGGCCAAAACCAGTGGCCTATGGCTGACCAGGTTTGCAAATAACTGCAACTTAGGTGCAGTCATCAATTCCCCAATTGATGTGAATGTCCTCCAAGAGGGTCTCACCTAAACAAATGACAATTGCCAGAAACATGGCCTCAAGCTGAATGCCAAAAAATGCATCATCATCCCCTTTAGGGAGAGTGACATCCCCACATATTATCACATTAATAACATCCTAAGCATGCACTCAGTCGTGAGGGATTTGGGCACCCAGGTTGATAGCAACCTGACTTTTGACCACCATGTTGCTTCCATTGTATGGAAAGCTTTCTATGGCCCACCTCATATGTAAGGGTATCTCATCAAGGGACATATAACATAACATCCCTGTAGTCACCCCTTATAAGACCAATTATTGAGTACAATGTCTCCTTTGGCATGTACCTCGCAAGACACATGCAGCAGCTGGAGAGACGGGTTCCTATCAGTTCGTTGAAAGTTCAGCAGTTCGAACATAATATGTTCTAACTGTGAAGCTTGAAAACTGATCGCAAAGCCGTGGAACATCGAATTCTTTCCCAGGGAAAGAATTTGGTGGGCCGTTTCTGTGGCTTTGCGATTTTCAGCACTGTGGTGGAAAGTTATGGGTCAGGTTCAGGTAAGTGTGCCATTGTGCGGATGTTAGGGTTAGGGCACGGGTTAGGTGAGTTAGGGTTAGGGTGCAGGTGAGGTGGGTGTGTAATAGCGACAGACTTTAGGGTTAGGGTGGGATAGGTGATTTAGGGTTAGGGCGCGCGTAAGGTGGGTGTGTGATAGTGACAGACTTTTGGGTTAGGGCGGGATAGGTGAGTTAAGGTTAGGGTGCGGGTCAGGTGAGTGTGTGATAGTGATGAATCTTAGGGTAAGGGTTTGGGTTAAGGTAAGTGTGTAGATAGTAGTGTATGTACAGTTTAGTGTAGGGTTAGATATAGGATTTTAAGTGTATGTGTGTGGACTGCTGTTTTTTTGTGTGCTTGTGTTGTGTGTGTGTTTCTTGGAACAGTAATTTTTTTCCCTGGGAAAAAAATCGCTGTTCTAAGCCTTCGATGGTTTTGCACTTCGAGGTTAGAAGTTTGAACATATGGTGTTCGAACTTCTGCCGTTTTGTCGAAGTGATATAGACCTGGAGAGACCATAGAGGTTCCTCACCAGAACAATCCAGTGCCTCAATCATTTACCCTAAACAGATAGGCTAAAAGCCCTGTCCCTCTACTCAGTTTCATACAAACTCCTCAGAGGTGGCCTCTGCCTGGCATACAAAGCAATCTCAGACCCCACCTTGATGAGACTGCTGCATATCCGCAAGTCAAGCTGCACTTGAGTAACCTGCATGTGCGACCTCAACCTGGTCTGTGACATCAATAGGACTTGTTGGTGAGACAGATTTGTGTCCCAGAGACTCCCCCATCTGTGGAAGAGACTCCCTCTCCATGTCAAGCAGAGTACCTCATTACCCCCTTTCAAGCATAACCTGGATAACTGGATGGGAAAGAGAAAATACACCCCTGGGATTCCACCTATGTCTCTGCTGTACAGGGGTTTTGGGTGCTGACTTATCTAAACATGGGCTAAACTCTTGGCTAGGCTTATAAGGGCCTCATGGCCAATAGCCTAGCAACTTCCTATGATCCTATGGTCTACAGAAATACCTATTCATTTAAAGTGATAACTGCACCATATACTTATGATATGATAGCATTTATATCCATTTCTCTACAGATACTAACTACATGTTTAAACTCTCTGATTTGCAAATATTGCAGGTTATCAATTTTAATTACCCATTCTGACCTGAGAGTGGCCTTGCCTACAAAGTTTATTGTTTTTATTTTGCTTCAAGAGATTCTTTTAAAATTTTCAGGACAAGTCACATGGATGAATACCCTTTTACAGAATACTGCATGACATACTAACTCTTAGGGCAAGAATTTGGCACAATCTCAAACAGGACTATATCTTCCACAAGTTAAATGATAGGAAATATAACTTTTCTGAGAAAGGATCATTATTCTTAACTGTGACAGTATAATGCAGTGATGGTATGATTCAGATGTATATGGAGCATGCAAGCCTGTAAAAATGTGAAATGTATTGCATTTGTTATGAACCAAACAGTAAACAACAGAGTTACAAAATGACTGAGTAATGCTAAAGGTGTTACCTATAAAGATGAACCCATGGGTGGTAATCACAGTCCTGATCTTTATAGCTATGTAGTGGTTATCCATAAAGAGTGCAGCTATGTGTATATGCAAATAAGCCAGGCACATGTTTTTCAGACTGAATAAGGAAAAGTGAAAGAGTTTTGAAAAAAACATGCCTACTTACAGCAAAAGCACAAAGTACCTAAAGTTAAACATTAAGTACATACAAAATATTATGTGAAAGTTGTAGGCTTCATATTACTTCATATGCATTTGGATATTGCAGACAGATGTACCTATGGACAATCATGCTGGTAAGACGTAAGGCAAGAGGGAGACTGTGCAACTTTTATAATTAATATATATATGTTTTTTTAAAAAATAAGGGGTTCAAAATATTCTATATAGGGGATTCCTTATGTGGACACTCTGTTGTTTGCTTTAAGGAATGGAAAGAAGAGACAGGAAAGACTGAAAAGGAGAAACACAACAATCAGGGAGACACAGCAGGAACACTTCAGGAAGGTTGTGCTAGAGGGGATGAGAGAGGAGGGGTACTGTGTTTTTGATGGTGGATAGACCCCTTATTTTTTCAATATTTTTGTATAAGATGATAATGCAGGTGGGAAATAGGTAAGAGAGTGTACCAGAAAGGATAAGGGAAGAAGAGATGACAAGGAGGGGCATCAACAAGAATTCACAGGTCAAGGAGCCTCAAATGTATCCACTGTAGATGATGTTGCAGTGGAGGACCCTGATGTTGAGATGGTAGGAGGCCTGTGGTGGTGCAGTGTTCAGCATCAACTTGGGCAGTGAGTCTTCCACCTGCTGAATAAAGGCCTTGACTGGCTGAATCCATCTGTCCACAACTTGCTCCAGTATGTCGTCAACCAAGTCCTGAAGCTTTAATTCAGTGCAAGGCTGCTGCTGACCAGGGTGACTGCAAGATCAGTGCCATGGCCCCAATTCTGTGTGGACATCCCTGGATGGGCAGAGAGTGAGTGCTTACTAATCTGGGAGATATCCACCTGGGATACTCCTGATGCATCTGCATCTGCAAAAGAATGAAAATAAATGGGAGAGAACTAAAATAAAAAAGGAAAAAGGAATGCATTATTAAGAAAAAAAAGAGAGAAAAAGTGGGGACAAAAGAGAAAATACACACAATAAATTTGCATGCTACATGACATTCAATTTCTTACTTTTAAAAAATTTTATTTTTATAATCTTTATTAAAGTAAAACATAATGTATGGAAGTGCTTATGTGGACATTGGACTACTGATTTCGGAAGTGCTTATGTGTATATGGGAAGAATAATATGAGAAGTGTTTATGCATATTTGAGATGAAATAATATAGGAAGTGCTTATAAATACTTGGGAAGAAAGAGTGAATTGTTATCAAGTTTTGGTGAGCTTTACCTTTTGCAGTCTACTATACTAACTTAAATGATCATATTAGTGACTGACATACATTTGTTTGCAATGTGTACTAAATAACCTTTATAAATACTTACATCTTTTAAAATCAGTTAAAGACAAAATAATGCAGTTATATATTGACATGTATTTTACATTTTGTTGCAGTTATCTATTGGCTGCACTGCAATGCTTCATTTACCATTCTTTATAAATTGTTTACATATAATAATTAAATCACTTAAACAGAGAATATTATTGACTGCTTTATTCATGCTTAGCTGCATTCAACAAGTCTAGCAGTTCTCCTACCTTGCTCATGCCTGTTGTAATTTATTTCCTCATTGGCTAGAAAGAAAAGACATAAGATAATTGTTTTACCTATATTTCACCTCTTTTTTTCTTAATATTACTGATATCTGTAGTAATAATATGCAAGGCATTTCAATATTCACTGCAATACTTGCTTGCTCTGTGTTTGTTTACATATTTATTGCTATTTGAATTCTCATACTGTACAAGTCCTTCCTTTTTTGTAAGTTATAAATAAATTGTTATACTTTTGTAGGTGTGAACTTGTCTTTTTGGTGGAATGGTGTTTTAAAATGTTATGATTTTCATTTAACAGTCTGTGAATTGTGTTCAGGCAGAAGGTGTACATGCAAAGAAAAATGTGGCAGTTCAAGGAAGTTTTCTGTTCCTTAACTGTGCAAAATGTGTGCTTTGAAGGATTTCTGCTTAATAATACTAAGCACATAAAGGAATGGTTTAAAATGTAAACAGAAGTAATGCAGAAGTAATACAGCTGGTCATTTCCTCACTAAAGTATGTGCTAGTCATTTGCTTGACACTGCAACCCCCCCCCACAAATATTTACTCTAACTGAATTTAGCTATCTTGTATGTGCAGTTAGTATTGTGGAAGAAATTACTATCTTATACAATTAATATAATAATATATATTTTTCTGGCCTACACAAAGAAAACCCTTTCTTTACAAAAACCGTGTGCATGTAATTTAACTACTGCCTAAGGTAATGCAATACTAAATAAAATTATGTGGTAATGCAATTTGTTTTTGTTTCTGTATAAATGCTTATATTTATCTACATGAAAAAAGTTGTAAGTGTACTTATACAGAAGTATATTTCTAATTTACAGACATACATATATGCAGATTATTATTTTACTCATATTACATTTGCATTTATACAGATGATTATGTTATCACATAAACATTCAGATATTTGCATACAGATGCAGTTCAGTGTACAAATATCCTCTTGTATTATTATAACTTTATAGATACATATTAGCAGTAGCACATATTTTTTTTTGCTAACAAATATCTTCAGTTCTGCAACCTTCTTATAATTTTTTTTAAGATGACCAAAAAGAAAAAAAGAGAGAAAAAAGTTATATTTACTATAGCATTATGGCCTTCTAGACTTTACCTGGTCACTCCACTTGTCCAGTTGGCCAGGACTATGCATCTGCAAGTCATCATACTTCTGGCAACACTGTTGGCCGGAGCAGGTGATTCCTGTAAGGGATGACAGGTACTCACCCAGCATCTACCAGAGATCAGTCTTCTTCCACTCACTCCCCCTTAGGCACACCTGGATCTTATTAGGTACAGCTCACTAAGAAGGTAGACCTAATTTTGGTCTCCTTGTCTGACCAGCTCAGAGTACATAGACCTAATTTTGGTCTCCTTGCCTGACCAGCTCAGAGCACAGCCTCATTCCTTCACAGATATTGCCATCATTTGAAGTGCTGGAAACATAATATAGAAAGTATGAACAGGGCTGTGGTTCCCAGGGCTAGAACCACTCCCTCTGGGGTGTGACATCACCTTTACCAAACCCAGTTAACCAGCAGTGGCATTAGACCAGCTACTGCTATTATTTTTAAGTTTGGTTTAACCAAAATACTTTGTCACATATATGTTTTTTAAGGTATACATTCATATTTCATTTATATGGTGTATGCAATCAGCATTTTTCTTTATATTACTTACAATTGCTGCTGCTGTTGTGCATTGAGTATTACACCTGAATATTATTTCAACATGCCTCATACAGCAGAGCAGCAGTATTATTTTTTTGGGTGGGGAAGTTCTTTTTATAAAGATAAATGTTCCTGTGTGGGTGAGTATCAGCATTTATTAAATGCTGAGTACTTTTAACTGATAAGGTGTGCCAAATGATGTTAGATGAGCAGGGATTATACATTATGGTTGTCCAAAGTCTCATGCACATGACTTCATTTTGCTTTTCTTAAACATATTCAGCTTTAAGCATATCAGTGCACTCCCATGGAATGATGGGGACTACTTATGATGGCTGCAGACTCCACAACTATCACCAGCACCTTCACATTAATCCAAGGCTGCATACATTGCATAATATTAAAAAAACAGTATGATACATTTTCCTTAGAATTCAAGGTTTGAACTCTTGTTAAATACTGAATGAACACTTTTTACTAATTGAATCACTTGATTCAGTATGTGCATACTTAGGTACACTGCATTTGCAGAATGTATAGTGCAAAACAGTTAAAAAATGTGATTATTCTTTATAAAATGCCTTACACCGTCACTGAATAGTAGTCCGTGAGCATTCTGGCTGTCTTTTATCAATAATAATATGAGTACCTGTTCTGAAATAATGATGAGAAGGAATGTCAGACAAACATTGACAGTAGACTATGCACCAGGCAGCATAGCCCACAGATATCACTGCATGCATCAGTTATATATGTGCTTTTACAAGAAAGGAAACACTAACCTGAATGTAATGTTTCATAGTTCTGGACTAGACATTGCCTCTTTACCTGTGCAGCTGTATTCCATGCACAAGCCTTCTGTGTGTGGTCCCTTACTAATGCTGCTGGCTGGTCATCACTAGTCATAGTGGGACTGGAACTGGGAGTTGCATTGACAGCAGAAGGTGCCACCAATAAAATCAGATCCCAGTCCTTCTGCATGTTCTTCCCCCAAATTTCTTGACTCTACAAACCAAATAGAAATGATGGGCTAATTTCTGAACTGAAATGCTTTTTAAATCTTAGATATGATGTGTGGTAGGCATGGAAAAACAACCATGCCCTTGAAAACAGTCAATATATTCAACTCAGAAACCTGTCAAAACAAGCTATATAAAGAGGGAGGGGATTTTCAAAACAGCTGTGACAAAGGAAGATACTACCAGCACAGCTATCTGGAATTTTGTAAATGATTATATGTCATTTGTGAATATCAATACGATCTATATAAGATGCTTGTGTTACAATGGTATTAGAACTGTGTGTCATTTGTATATCAAACCAGTATGTACAGACAAGTGTGTCCTGCTGGAAGAGAACATATATGTACATGCACTATTGTAACCATTTAAATGCATATATTTTAACAGTGGAAACTGGAATACAAGAGGTTAACTTCAGAAAAATAGCTGAAATTAATTACTTTATAGGCTAGGCCAGAGACATAATGTCTGTAATAGAGAGCTTTCTGTATTGTCTTTGGGGTGAAATAATTACTGTGTTACATCAGAAGAGTTCTCCCTGCATGAAAGGCAATTGCACAGCGCTGGCACTGTAGAATCCAAAATCCAAAAAGTAAACCAGCAAACTGTGAGACTAAAATCATAAGTTTATTCAGTAATGCAATACACAAACAAACTGGTTTCATCTGGTACACAGCACAGCCTTCCTCAGTGTAAATCGAATCCATTTCAGATAGTCTTTCATACATGCACTTAATTGAATCAAGTATGTGATTGGGTAATCAAAATTGTTCATTTCATCCAGGTGGAAATAAACCACCCAGTTTAACAATCCATTTTTTCTCCTTTGTGTCAAGAATGGAATGCCACCCCACTTTGCTGGATTTATTCCCTTTCATGATATCTATAACCATGAAACTAAACTTGTCAGATGAATATTTTATGGAATGTTTATATAAAGCAATGCTTGTTTTTTTATTCTTCATGTCACTGGTATGTTCAGAAATCTTCAGTCTTAATGGTCGTGAAGTTTGTCCTATGTAAAAGGAGCCACTGCTGCATGTAGCTAAATATATTAGCCATTCACTACTGCAATTGGCAAAAAAAATAATATCATAAACTGTGCCACAGTTCTTACCTGTGAATTGTTTGGACTTAAAAACCTTATTGCAGTGAGTGCAATGTCCACATGGGTAGCATCCTGTGAGCACCTCACCTGTTATTGTAGTTTATATCTCCTGAATTGGTGTCCTGCAGTGTGAATGTTTGTAATGGTTCAAATGTGAGGCTAGATTTCTACCCTTACGAAATGAATAATAACATCTGTCTGGTAGAATATTAGTTAGATTGTGATCACTCTGTAGAATATTCCAGTGTCTCTGTACACTGTTGATTAACAAATCAGAATTCCTACCATAAGTGGTCACTAGCCTAATAGGTGCCAAATCTTTCTGCTCCCAGTTTCTGTAGATCAAAAGGTCTTCCCTCTTAAGTGTATTAGCCCAATTGCTTGCCTGTAGAACATGTCCCATCTGATATCCCCTGTCCCTGAATCTGTGAGTCAGATCCTGTCTGTATTCCTGAAAGGTAGAATCCTTAGAGCAAATACGTCTCATTCTAATGTATTGGGATTTGGGGATGTTTTTGGCTATATGGGGCGGATGAAAGCTGGATGCATGGAGGAGGGTGTTATATTGGGGATACTACCAGAAAACTTCAGTACACAGAGTGTGATCTGGTTTCCTAGAGATGGAAACATCAAGAAAACTAATGATGTTCACATCAAAGTTAACCATGAAGTGTAGACCCCATTTGTTTTCATTTAAATAGTCAATGAATTCAGACAAATATTCCACATCCAACCTCCATACCATCCAGCAATCATCCAAATATTGCCTCCATATGTCTATCTCTGTCAGGTACAGATTATGGCCTGCATCATAGATTAGTTGTTCTTCAATAAAGGCCATAAAAAGGTCAGCATAAATGGGGGCAAAGGAAGCCCCCATGGCCGTCCCCTTGATTTGCCAATAGCATGTGTCCTGATAGAAAAAGACATTATTGGTTAGGACATGCTCTGTCAGGCCTAACAAAAAGGTATTGAATCTTGGCTGATATAATGCAGATTTTTACAGCCAGTATTCAATGGCTTCTAACCCAGCAGCATGAGGGATGTTTGTGTAAAGGGCACTAACATCTAGAGTGCACATCAAACATTCAGGTTCAAGTTGGGTGTCTGAAATAATTTTCAGAAATTCTGTGGTGTCTTGTATGCATGATCAGACCCACCGCAATAAAGGTTTAAGTTGTTTAGTAAGAAATAATATACAAGTAAGAACTGTGGCACAGTTTATGATATTAATTTTTTTGCCAATTGCAGTAGCAAATGGCTGATATATTTAGCTACATGTAGCTGTGGCTCCTTTTACATAGGACAATCTTCACGACCATTAAGACTGAGGATTTCTGAACATACCAGTGACATGAAGAATAAAAAAAACAAGCAGTGCTTTATATAAACATTCCATAAAACATTCATCTGCCAAGTTTAGATTCATGGTTATAGATATAATGAAAGGGAATAAATCCAATAAAGTGGGGTGGCATTCCATTTTTGACACAAAGGAGAAAAAATGGATTGTTAAACTGGGTAGTTTATTTCCACCTGGATTAAATGAATAATGTTTACCCAATCACATACTTGATTCAATTAAGTGCATGTATAAAAGACTATCTGAAATGGATTTGATTTATACTGAGGAATGCTGTGTTGTGTACCAGCCGAAATGGGTTTGTTTGTGCATTGCATTACTGAATACATTTATGATTTTAGTCTTACAGTTTTCTGGTTTACTTTTTGGATTTTGAAATAATTACTGGTCTTGAAATGTGGAAGAATATAATTGTTTTATGACTTCCACCATCTGCGGTCTGAGGTCTGTGTATTTTCACAGGTAGAAGCTAAATACTGTCAGATTCCAGCAGTGGGGGTTTCACCTGAGACAGAGTCAGATGACAAGAAATGATGTCATTCTGCAAGCTATCCCAGCAGTAGTCTGAGATATTAATTTAAGAAGTATCTTAGAGAGAGGGCATTCTGTATTCTGTCTTGGACCTGGCAAGAACCATTCACCACAATATCTGCCTTGTTCTATAAGTAAGTTTCTAGGTTATAGTAATTCTTTTAGATACAGTCAGGAATATAGTGAAGCTTAGTTTAGATATTTTTCTTTCTTTGTGAGACTGTCCTGCAATGTTGTTTTAAATATTTCCTGTGGTTTAGAACTCTGATGTCACTGTGAATATATATATATATATATTTAATATTGTCTTGTTCTTTTATTATTCATTATTAAATATATTTAAATCTTTCATTGTGGATGATCTGTCTAGAGATATTTAAGTTTTGAGAGTGCTTGCATATTTATTTGATGACACTGTGTGGGACACTCCTAATATCCTTGCTCTTGGTCAAACTACCATTTGTATTAATAAACTCATTCCCTCCAGTACAGCTCTTTTGAGTGAGTATCTTTAACTCCTAAAGGGTGTGGCTTGAGCCTTTAAAAAATGAAGTTATTACCTTACAGTTCTAACAAATACTCATTGACAGAGGTCAAATATCAATACAATTGTGTTTGTCATCATGTATACTTCAAAAGAAAATATTCTGATACATTGTATATAGCACGGTTTTGGAATTATTACTGCAAATTTGAACAAGCAGTATATGACGCTTACAGGCACAGTAGGAGGTAACTGCAGAAATGCCTGGAGGCGTACTCAGTTGTAATGAGTTGTACAGTAAAGTTGGACACCCTTTGTTAAGGGCCTTAAAATAGCTGATAAGGAGTTGGCTGGTAGCAGTGATAACTATCTTATAGTCTGGGCAAAAGAGAGCATAGTTAGTAAACCTGTGCCAGCCTTTCCCAGGTGTGTGTGTATGTGTGTGTGTGTGTGTGTGTGTGTGTGTGTGTGTGTGTGTGTGTGTGTGTGTATGTGTAAATCAAACCTCAAACAGTGTGTGTGTCAGCTACCTGGGCAGGGACACAAAGCACTGGTTGGACAGAGAGAGTGCTGGAGGTCTTGGCTTGGCCACTCAGCTGAGATCTCAACTCTATAGCTGTGCCAGTGAGGAGTCTCACTGGGGATCTGGAGAAAGTGGGAGAAACCAGTCTCAGACTGACTGTGGTCTCTGTGCTCTTAAAGGAAATTGCAATTGATGCAGAGAGCTGCATCTGGAAATACCGTGTGTGTACTTGTTATCCTTTCAATGTACATCCCGCACTGGTGCCAGTGGTAAGGACTGAGGCTCCTTGATTACTGGTCCAATGGTGGGTTGTCACAACAACCCAACAGCAATTCATACATTCTCTGTCACAGACTTCCTCTCTAAATCCTATAATGTACCGACCGTATTAAACACTCATACTGCTCCCACCCCAAGTCAAAACAAGAGGCTTAGAATTTCTTGTGCAACAAATAAAAAAATTACAGCTCACCAGGTACAGATGGCCTCCATACCTTTTTAAAATTTAACAAGACACTCTACTAATGCTATTGCTGAAGAGGATATAGGCAAAAGGCACAATGGATTAATTTTTAATTTATCTACTAGGACATTAGATATGTATGAGTATAATGTCCGGCAAAGAGGTTTATCCTTTATTCCAGCAGCATGTTCATCTTTAGGTGAAGTTTCAATGGACATCCATTTATTTGCTCTAAATGTTATGCTGAAAATGTTATTCCCTACTGAACAAACTGTAAGTACTTTTTAAAAAAAACAGCAATTTTAATACACCACTATATGCCAAATTAGAAGTATTTTGCAACTTATGTGAACATGACTTTAGTCTAACATTGAACACGGAACAGTCTGAGAATACAAAACGTTTCTTTAATTTAACCATCAAAGAGATGCAAGCCTTAAATAGGCTTTGCAATGATAACTCAATCTATATTCGGCCAGCAGATAATGGAGGTGGATTAGTGGTCATGGACTTTGATAAATATGTGAGTTCAGTTTTACAGCTTTTAAATGATGAATTGACATGAGAAACTTATTTCTGATGTACATGATGTCATCTATAGGGTGCGCTCTATATTGAATGATTGCCTACTTTTGAACTTTATTGATGATAATATTTTTAAGTTTTACTGTGTTGACTCTCCCTTAATACCAGGCTTCTATACATTACCTAAAGTACATAAAAGCTTATCTAAACCGCCCCAGAGACCAATTGTCTCAGGATGGGTGTGGGCGATTGCAATGATTTCTGTTTATGTGGAACAACATTTAAGACCAATACTAGATAATTATTTGGTGGTTCTTAATGATTCTGGACAATTTATATCTCAGTTATTTGATTATTGTTCTAAGGTGGGTTTGTGTGCCAATTTTCTATTTGTAACATTAGACATATGCTCTTTATTTACATTGATACCAAATGATAGTGGTTTGGAATTTGTTAAGAAATCTTTATTAGATGATGGAACATATGACCTAAAACAGATAGATTTAATATGTCTATTTATAGAAATCATCCTGGATAATAATGTCTTCAATTTTGATAGCTGTTATTATAGGCAGAAGATTGGAGTGGCTATGGGCACCCCCTGTGCCAACAGCTAAGCTAATATGGTTTTGGCACAGTGGGAAAAGACATGTGTCCTGGCCAACAATAGGTTTCTGGATCATATTAAGCTCTACAAACATTTTGTAGACAATGTTTTTTATGTTGTGGGAGGGAACTGTAGAAGACTTTATGTGCTTCCTAGAGTATTTCAATGGTACTACAAATTTTCTTAAGTTTACCAGCAGCTATTCTATACAATGGATAGATTATTTGGATATGCAGCTAGAAAAAGATCCTTCTGGTAATATTATTACTAGTCGCTATAGGAAAGACTGTCATAAAAATCATATGTTGCATGGAAATAGTCTTCACCCCCCACATTTTTAAAAACATCATTAAGGGTCAAACAATGAGACTTTCTTGCCTAAATAACAGGGAAGACATATTTATGACAGATTTGGAAGTACTAGGTGATGAATTATCAGCAAGGGGCTATAGGGATGGAGAAGCAGAAAAAGATATTAATGAGGCCAGAGCACTTAGGGGTAGTGGAGCTTCCTCTTAGTTTTCAGATTGGAATCATAGGAATGAAGTTTCTGGATCAGCTACCAGCTATAAAGCTCCAAGTGTGAATTTGACATACTCTAGTAATATTAAGGCTATTTGTGATACAATAAAAAAGAACTGGCATGTTTTGACATCGGTCAGTACAATTAATGCTGTAATAGGAACAGAACCAACTTTCTCATTTAGGAATAAAAAGTCCTTGAAAATGTTACTATGTTACAAGAGCCCTACAACCAGTAGTGACAGTAATGTACAGGGGACTTTTCCTTCTGGTTCTTGTAACTTTTGTCATTTAATTGATATATATAATAGTTTTGTACACCCTTATACTGGTGCTGTTTATAATTTTAAAGTTCATGCAACTTGTATGACAAGAAATTTAGTTTATCTGGGACAATGTAATGTCTGTAAAAAATGTTACATAGGCAAAACAAATAGGATGCTGTTTGAAAGAATGAGGGAACATCAGAGGGACATCAGGAATTTGAATGTTAACAACTTTCTGGCTAGGCAAATTAAAGACACTGACATTACACATAACTTTAATTTTAAAGTTAGAGATGGTAAATAAAAATGGGAGACTTGGTGATATTGTTAATCACATTGAAAGCTGTGGGTTGTTTTAGATATTACATTTGCAAGCTGATAAAGTTTTTGGACTAAATGACAAGGTTTCTTTAAAATCTAAATTGAAGAGTAGGAGGTTTTAATTACTTTTTCATCATGTGTATGAGAGCTGCATATTCATTGATTGCTTTTTTTTTTTAATCTTTATTTAATGACTGAATTGTGTACGTTGATATGGTCTGAAGAGGTTTTTACGAACGCGCATACCAGTTTTATCCATTAAAGTGTTTATAAGTACCTTCTAGCCTTTGGCACAGCTTTTTAATACTTATAAAGTAACTGTATACATTAAGATCTGTTATAGTGTCAGGTTAATGTAAATAGTGTATATAGTTATTTAAGATGTTATGTATAAATACTATGGAATTCATTCAAGTGTATTTGAAAAATAAAAAAATGAGAAAAAGATATTACTCCTTAAAATTAATTTGTTCTCCAAAGCTTACATGATTTATGTTTGACTATACTCATATTTTTTCAGTGAAGGGTGAATGTGCTGCGATAAGTGTGATAAATCTAGAACCATCTCCTCAATCCAAACTGACTCTCTGCCAGCAAACTAAACAGGAAGGACCCAGAACCAAAGACAGATAATAACAAAAATAACACCTTTATGTAATCAAGAGTTAAACCATCTAAATTAGCTAACAGAAGTAAAAAAATAAAAAGGAACAATAAAATTAGTAGCATTTAAAAATCCTAAAACTAAGACAGATACCCCCAATATTGAGGAAATATTATTATTTTTTTTTAAATTACCATGATGTCTTAAATAAAAAAAAATATAGTTTACTATAAGAATATCTTCAAATAAACATAACGAATAAACATAATGGTTTTCAAATAGCCACCTTTAGCAAACCAATATTAGAACCAGAAATAAGGGATGTAATAAAATTTAATAAAAATGACAAAGCTCCAGGTTTAGATAGGTTACCAGCTGAAATTTGCAAACTTCTTCTTCATAAAATTATATCTTTGATTCAGAATGCTTTTCTATTAGTTCAAAATTCAAATTCAATCACACCATCCTGGAAATAGTCATTAATTACTGTGATAAATAAAAATGGAAACGATAAACATCTGATATCATCTTGTAGACCAATATGCCAATTTTTAAATATTTGTATCTATTTTAACAAAGAGGTTAATGAATATAGTGGACAGCATCATTAATAAGAACAAAAATGATTTTATCATTAATAAGCTCACATTTGATAATATAAAAGGACAATTACTTTAACTGATCTAGCTGAAATTCAAAAAAAAAGTTAGCCTTAACAAGTTGAAATATTGAAAGAGCTTTTCACATTGTGTGTTGGAATTATTTATTTGTAATTCTGATAAATTTTGCATTTTCAGAACATTTCAAAAATATCATTAATAATTTACATTCATAATCTAAACTATTAAATAAAAGAGGACATTTTGTGTTCCAAATATTTAGAATTCATAGAGGAGCTAAGCATAGATGCCCACTAACCCTTTAAGGTTTTACTTTAGTAATTAATTGTTTGCAGACATTATCAGATTAAATCAGAATATTGAAGCCTTCAAAATATCAGAAAATTGTGATTCAAAAATTCAGTTATTTGCAGATGATCTTCTATTAACATTGGGAAATATCAATAAATAATCAGAGTAATTAAATAAAGAGATTAAATATTTCAAGTTCCTTCAAGGAAATTTAATGAGAAGACAGAAATTCTGATAAGAAATCAAAAATTAACTGCAATTTTGGAACAAAAATGTGACCACAATTGGGAATCAATAAAATAAATTATTTAGGAATAAAAACTCAACCATATATTAACATAATTATTAGTGAAAACATATGTATTATTTTAGAAGATATTATTATCATCTAGTAAAGCAATGGAATGAGTTATATTTACATTTGAAGTATGCTAATATTAACAAAGACGATTATATTTGCAGAAATCTTTATTTATTTCAATCAACTTCTTTATTACCTAATAAAAACCTAATTAAAATAGAAAAATACTATTCTCATTCTTATGGCATCCTAATAAACCCAAAACCTCAAAAAATTGGAATATGTTTTCCAAATTTGGAATCTTATTAATTAGCAGCTATATTTATTATGATTATATTACAGTTAAATCCATTACGTTCAAGTCAGTGGAAATACATGCATGAACAAATTATTGCAAATAGCTTGTTCAAAAAATCTGCTTCAACGAAATTAGAAATATATAATAATCATTTATATTTTATGGCTGTTAAAATCAAAACATTCTTTGAAAATAAATCAATTACAAATCCAAAATCCTTTTATTTAACGTTAACTTTGCAATCTTTAAATAAATTCATATTTAATGCAGATGCTTGATCCCTATCCTAGGTCCTGTCCTACTCAATATATTTATTAATAACCTCCATACCTCCACTCACCATGCTAGTGTAGTTCAGTACACAGAGGAGTCAACATTAATATGTGCAGCCTCAACAGTAAATAAGTTTCAAGTCATTACCTAAAAATCTTTCTCCTCTGTAGAAACTTGGCTGAAAGAATCAAATCTCCTACTCAACCCCAATAAAACTAAGTTTATGACAAAAAAGTTGCCAAAATCAAAAGCAATTATTTAGCATAAAGTCAGCAAATAATACTGTCACTGAAACTATAACTCAAAAAAAAACTTCTAGGCATTATAATAGATGAAAATCTCAAATATGACCAGCATATACTGCACATTATTAAATCTATACACCAGAAACAAGGCTTCCTTTATAGGATCAATTTGTTGCTTACAGATACTGCAAGAAAATCTCTAGCCACCACCTTCTTACTGCCAACTTTCTTATAAGCTGCTCCTATTCTAACAAACTTAAACAATACTCCAAATAATAAACTCATCTTCTGCTACAATAAAATAGCAAAATTTGCAACCAATCTCCATCATGGGACCCACCACTGTCATAACTTAAAACAATTAAACTGGCTTGAACTGCACCTATTCACAACTAACTACAGCAAAGAAACTCATTAATCATCCAGAAAAATGCCCTGCACTAAAAACATATTACTGTCCTACTGTCCAGAAAGGGTCCTCTGTCAAATAATGTTGCAGGAGACTCGCTGTACTCCCAATATTTTGCTAAATTCTAGAATAGTATCCCTACACAAATAAAACTCTCTGACAAACTCAATAGTTTCAAACCACTGCTTAAACAACATCTTAATCAGTCCTGGTCCTGTTTATGCTCATCAACATGTTAAGAATATGTGCTCACTGTACAACACTCTCCAAATACTCTCCTTAAACAGAATACTCTTAACCTCTCACCGAAATGATAATTTTTAATAATAACTACTGCTTATATAATCCACTAAGTAGCATGTCAGCTTTCTCTTTAGTAACTTCTACCTCTATAAAATCTTAGAATGTATAAATTTAATAAGTGCATGTGCATAAATGTAAATAGAAATGTAACTACATTTTGATTAACTGAAATTAAGTCTAATGCAATGTAAATAAATGAAGCTTTTTTCCCCAGGCCTCCACTGAAAATGGATACTACCTAGTCAGGCTTTCCTTGTAAATAAAAACAAATAAATAAAATAATGATAAAAATCATAACGCATGGAATTTTATCATTTCCCCCATAGCTCATTTAGTAAACTGTAAAGGCTTCAATACATTCAGTATGGAAACACTTAAGAAAATGAATAAGTTAATGTGGTTTGATTGGTCAGATAATGACTCAGTAATTGCATTGGAAATTGGAAATAAAAAACAAAAAATTCAATAAATTGCACGAGAAATTAAAAAGTTATTTAGCCTCTTTTAATATACAAGAATTATTTTTGCCAAAATTTCTAGAATACACAAGAAGTGAAAGTATTTCTTATAAAGGAAGCCTGTCTAAGCTATATAAATTGATTCAAAATAATAATACTATCTCTGACAAGAAATTCTGGAACTTTCTTGAAACTCTTGAATTGCATTGTATAATAAACAATGAACATAAAAATAATACTGAATTCAATTATACAAACATCTTGCAGCTTGTACTGAAAAAAATTCCTTGGAAATATATTCACAGGATTTTTATCACACTGCATAAATTATCAAGATTTAACAAAATAGAATTATAAAGTGTTAAAGATGTAATGAAGTGATCAGCACAGACATTATATATTTGTTGATTGTAAAGAGATTTCTGCACTTTGAAATTAAATTAATAATATTTAAAGGCCTGTGGTGATTGCTAACTGTGAGTTAATTAGAGCCATTAGGCTAATAAAAGTTCATCTTCCATGTTCAATACTAAGCAAACAATATTTCATGTTTTGGAGTTTAACAACTGCAAGAAATATAATTCCTGGAAGATGGGGATCCAGCTCTGTACCTTTGTTTAAATAATTTCTTGAGCTAGCCACTATTTATGTAATAAAGAAAAAGCAACAATAAGATTAAGATCTGAAAAAATGTTGTGAACTATGTTAGGATAAATTAGAAGCATTGATTATTAAATATTCTTGATAGTGTATTTTCTTTTAGGTTGTGTATATTACTGTAAACATTCAGCTATTTACTAAAATGATAAGTTTACTTTAAATATGTTGTGTTTGAAAGTTTAATAAAACCTTTGGAAAAAAAGAGCCACATCAGGTGCCTGATGCATCAGATATGCACATGCATAAGAAATCTGAACACTGGGATTTTTTTTCAGAATGGAATGAAAACATTCAAAGGTTCAAACTGCAATGTCAAATTTTCTTGCTGTGCTCACTTCCAATATACTGTAAGCAAATTCATTATGATGTAAAACAATTTTACAGCCTCATCGGAGAAGTACTGTATTTTTGAAAAGGTACCTACAGTTCTTTGAATATGCATGCTTTGCACTTGTCATGAATTTAGCCTCAGTTCTTAGTTCTTTTTGTAGATTATTAGTTGCTTTCTAGCAAAACATTAAGGATTTAGGACACCTCAACTAATATTGCAACCCAATTTAATATATTTTTACTGAATCCATACTGGGAGTAGCGAATTCTCAAACCTCCCCTGTCCCTGATGTAGAGCATAAACCCCGTACTAATGAAGACAGCTTCACCCTTCAACCAGTCACTGTTAGCCTGATTAAAAAAATACTCAAAAAGCTAAAACCAACCACTCTGTCCGCAGACAAATTCCCAGGAGAATTTTTAAAAATCACTGCTGATGGAATAACTTACCCGGTCACCATCCTTATCAACTGCTTCATCTCTGAAAAAATAGTCCCAGACCCTTGGAAGATATCACATATTATTCCCCTTCATAAAGGAGGTTACTCAAATGAACTAACAAATTACAGACCTGTAGCCATACTGTCTCCCATCTCAAAAATATTAGAAAGGTATATTCACTTACAAATTATGAAACACCTCAACACAGAACCTGCTGACCAGCACTCAACATGGGTTATTAAAATCAATGACATTAGAATCTGTAAGCCTGATAAAGGGGGTGGTGTTGTCATTTTTGACAACTTAGATTATTCTAATAGAATGAACAACTTATTAAATTCCCCCTCATATACGTTAAGTTCTAAGTCAGAACTTAATAAGGCATACAATTTGATTAAAAATGTCATAGAAGACCTTTATTTAGAAGGTAGGATCACTCAAACTGTTTACAACTTTATGACCATTTCTTATCCTAGAGTTCCTTGCTTATTTGGTATACCCAAAATTCACAAGGATGTGACAAATCCCCCTATGCGTCCCTTAGTGGACAGTAGAGGGTCTTTGTCCTACGCTTGTGCCAAAGTAGTGGATTCTATTCTCCAAAAATACCTGATTAACATCAAACAAATATGCAAGGACTCTTGGACATTTTTAAGGAACATCAATGAGGTAGAATATAAATCTAGTTATAATTTCCTAACGATAGACGTTAGGGATTTATATACGTGTATACCTCATAAAGAAGTGGTTGAGTGGACTAGTGAGGTTTTAAAACTTCAGGGGTGTCCTTTTGATGAAAACTTGATGGTAGAGGAGCTTTTAAGCACTATTCTAGCTAACAATTTTTTCATGTTCGAAGGTGTTCTCTTTCTTCAAAAGGTAGGCGTAGCCATGGGGTCACCCTGTGGCGCTAGTGTGGCCAATATGGTCATGGCCTACTGGGAGCACTTATTTGTTATGCATAATAGTGTGTTTAAAGATAAGATAGTGTTCTACACACGTTTCCTCGACGACATCTTTATCCTTCTCGATGGTGATGTCGTACTTGGGGACAGTTTGGTTGATTATTTAAATTCAACCACTAACTTTTTAAAATTTACTCACTTATTTGATACCAGCTCGATAGCATATCTTGATATTTTATTATCAAAAAACAATACACAGGACAAGTACATAGCAAAAATCCATAGGAAAAATACTTATTGTAACTCCATGCTTCACTACTCTAGTTGCCACCCACATCATCAAAAACGGGCCATTTTGAAGGGACAATTGGTCCGTGCAGCCCGGATTATTACGGTTGACAGTGACTTTAGTAGTGAATGTGACTTCATGAAGTGTATGTTTCTAGCACGAGGTTACCCTGAATCATTAATTAATGAAATTATCGATGAAGTTTCAAGTAAACGCCAGTCTAAGTTCTATACTCCACTCTTGAATAGAACTGAGTGTTTTACACTTAATAATTCAAGTGATTTTTCTAGCTTGTCCCTTAACAGTACTATTTTTGAACAGGAAGAAAACGTTACAGTTACGTCCTTTATAACTACCTACAATGTGGATAGTGCTGGGTGCACTAGGATTTTGTTAAAAAATTGGGAACTTTTTAAAAGCGACCACCAAGTTTTTAATAGCGTGGGTAACTTCCCTAGAGTTATATACAGGAGAGGCAGGAATCTTAAAAACTACTGTGAATCCAAAAGTAACACAGTTAAGACCCCAGGAATGTACAAATGCCAATCCTGTAATTATTGCTCATACATTACGGAATCTAATAGGTTTAGTGTAAGCGATTCTCACTTTACATTAAAATGGAGAAACAATTGTAACTCCAGTTTTGTTGTGTATCTTGCGAAATGCCAGTCTTGCCTTGGATTTTATGTAGGCAAAACTGAGAGGAAGCTTCGCAACTGTATGTATGAGCACCTTTATGCAATTAAGAAAGGGAAAATGGAAAACACCTTGGCTAAGCATGTTGCTCAATTTCCTACCCATAGGTTCAAGTTTATGGTCATTGACCAAGTCCAGAGAGATGTCAGAGGTGGACCAGAAGCTTTAAAATTGGAAGAGTTGGAGTTAGCCTGGCAAATCAGACTTAATGCCTATAATACGCCAGGTTTAAATGAGGGATGTGTAATTAGTAGCATTTTAAAATTAAAGAATTTAAAACGTTAACTATGTACAAACAGGCTAGGTTTAGCTTGTAAATATATAAAATTTTACATTTTAATAGGGTTCTAGTGTAGTACAAAATTAGATTTGAGGTTGGTGTTAACTATTAACATTATTTTTAATGTTATTTTTAATGTTATAATATTTTAATGTACTGTTATTTTAAGTGTGTTGTGAACCAATTTGATTGGTTATCTGTGTATATTTAAATGCACTGATATGTTGTTACTTTGTCTGATGAAGTTTATGTTGTGGCATAAACGAAAAGCGCTTAACACATTATTCCTTGGGTGTGTCTCTTCATTCTGCTCGCAGGTTTACCAGTATGGGTTCAGACCTCACCATAGCACAACCACAGCCCTCATGTCATTCACTCACATAGTTAACAGCTATAGAAACAATGGTAAATACATTTCAGCTATCTTCCTAGACCTCTCCAAGGCCATTGATATGGTCAATCATAACAAGCTAAGAAATGCTCTATCAGAATTTAATCTCAGCCAGGCCACTCTAACATGGTTTCATAATTATCTAACAGGCAGACTGCAGGCAGTAAAGTCGGGCCAACAGGTATCACCCCTGATCCCAGTCACAGTAGAAGTTCCACAGGGCTCCATTCTTGGACCTCTGTTGTTCACTATTTTGACCAATAACCTTTCCACCTCTACTCTCCACTCCACATTTATCTAAAATGTGGATGACTCAACATTAATCTGTGTGCCCTCCTCCCCACAAGAACTACACAATCAAATTCAACTATCCTTTTTCTCTGTTGAATCATGGTTAACTGACCACCAGCTAATACTTAACCCAAGCAAAACAAAACTTATCATGTTAGGACCCACACAACATAACAATTTTGACCTCTCTGTTAACATCCAGTCCCATAACAAGACCATCATATCTCCTGTTACCCATACCAAGCTACTTAGGGTTGTGATTAATTGTAACATAAGGTTTGACACCCATATCTCTTTCACCATAAAGAAAGTCCATAAAAAACTAGATATCTTATATAAGAACAAACAGTTCCTAACAAACACTACTAGGGCCATAATTGCCCATAGACATCTTATCTCTACACTACTATATGCCTCCCCAATCCTCACCAATCTTAGAAAATCAGAATTAACCAAACTACAATTCTGCTATAATAAAATTGCCAAATTTGCCACCAACAGCTCCTACAGATCCCACAACTATGTAGTACTCAGCTGAAATGGTTGAAACTTCCTCACCTTCTTCTATATAATCAGCTAGTCCTGTCACATAAGTTTATACATCATCCCCAAAAAAAACTCCATTTCAAGATCTGATAATACCTTACTCATCCACCAGAAATCTCTGCTCAAACAACAAACTACTCCTCAACGTATCTAAAGATACCACCACTGGCTCATCCCTCTAGTCTAACACAATAGCCAAGCAGTGGAATAAACTTCCCCCTTTCATCACAGCCATGTCCTCCACAAATTAATTTATAAGGTCCCTAAAAACCTATTTTTTGAACACTTGGCTCTGCAACTGTAACAAACCAGGTTAATGCAAGCACCCCTCCTCTCCCAGACTATTACTTTACCAATATTTCCACCAGTCCCCCTCCATTCCATTCTACTATACTCCATGCATCTCCTATAATTCCACTCAGCTGCTTCACCCCACCAGGTTACTGACTGGCAGATGCTGAAGTGCAACACCAGTACCTGTTAAATGAAATAGATCTAGTTACATCATATATTGTTAGGCCACATGCCAAACAGTAGTTCTTTATCAGCAATTTACTACTATGTGTATTTATCATTGTGTATAAACTAAAGACAAAAATTTGTAAAAGACATCTTACAATGTTAAGTCTTATGCTAAACTATCTATCTGTTCACTAGAGTATTTGTCATCACTGATTTACTGTAGTTACTTGTCATTGCTTTATTGCTGTGAATGTTGCAAACCAGGTGATTACTGTATAATGTACTAAATATCCCAAGGAGTCAATGTCAAATCAAGATTATAATGTTATGTTATACTGTTATTCTGTAAACATTGTTTATTTTCTACTGTCTATGTTAAACATTGATTACTGTCTATCTAATTGTTTATGTGGAGCTTTTCTGCCTCAGCCTCCACTGAAAAAGGACCCACGACCAGTCGGACCATCCTGGTAAACAAATGTAAAATAAATAATAAATAAATAAATAAATAAATAAATTTACAGCCACTAATTAATGCCAAACACAATAGAACATAACACATATTCCTCACAAAATAAAATAGAAATGCAAATGCATTCTTCAGAAGATGTAAATTAAGAGATGCCCTTTGTTCTATCAACTGTTTACATGAATAGGAACAACTACTGCTGCTGCTACTATTACAATTACCACTACTACATCTACTAATACAAATAATCAGTGATACTTGATGTAGAATTTTGAGTCATGTGCATATATGAATTTTCTGCCTTTCAGTTCAGAATCAGAACCATTTTTAACTAAGTAATCCCATATAACAAATTTATTTTCCAGCACTTCCCTCCTCTTTACCAATAAAGTACCCCAAACTTGGCTAGGAATCTTGCACTTTGCAAGAAACCAAAGGCACTTATAAAATACATCATTCACAACTGAGCGTTTGCCATAGAGAAAGTGGCTCAACAAACCTTTATTCTTGTGAGATAATTCTATCTGCATAAACCTGTGCTCTGCCTGTTTCCTTGTGATGCAGTCTTTGCTAAACCTGTTTCCTTGTGACATAATGCAGGTTACAAAAAACCTACATTGCAGCATGGGAAATGCTCAACCTATCTGAAAGCTGGAACATAGTTGGACTATGGGGACAGAATTAGAGTGCAGTCCACTCTGCAAAACTACCATTAGCAACAACTACCAGTGAACAAGCTACACAAATACTATTATCCACACAACAATGAAAGTATCATCTTAATGCATTAATTCCATTACATAAAACAACCTCAGCCAATAAAGGCATTAATAACTATATTTTTAAGTAATAGGTAAGTATAGACAGATTTTAATGTATCTTTCATCTACACTAGTCCACAAATACTAGAACAGAGCTATGTGAATCAGTGAAGTAACATAGTATAGATGCCAGACTCTTCCAGTCTGGAGATTAACTTACAAATAAAATTGACATTTGAACTGTTTTTGAGATTTTTCTGTAGAAGATATTATAAATCCGTTTCAGTGTTCTCAAGATATACAAGACCAAACCCCAAAAGGTCAACTGACATGTCATGACTCAGAACACCTGGAATATACTGGGTGCAACAGATTTGCCTATATTGTATATCTGTACTAGTATATACAGCATCATGGTAGGTAAACACATTGAATTAATAACTGCTACTCCGTTCAGTTTGGGAGTACTTCCTATATTATCTACAAAAAGTCATATTCTGTTATATCAGAGACACTTCCTTTTCTGAATTATTGCTGAATATTTTAATAAAAGTAGGCCCTGCATGATTCCCTGGTACTCTGGTAGTAAGACAAACACAGCAAAATATTTATCAACCAAGAGTGTCATAAAAGAAGAAGATATACCAGCCTGCATAGTCTAGGTTTTCCTTTTTTTACTTATGCGTTTTTTTACTTTTCCTATGGACTACATCCCTGCCATCCCATCCATTGTCCTGTAGTATACTTCCATTTTCCGAGTTCCTACATCCTTGTCATTGAGAGCAATGGCATCTATGCACTTCTCTTTATTATACCTTTTCTTTGGTAAGCTTAAGGACATGACCACATAATGGTTCCTTTTTTCATTCTAGTAACATTTTTTAAACACCCCTTTAGAATTTAATCATCCCTGGTTCTCTTTGCTGCCTTGATCAGTGCTATCTAGGCAAATCAGGATCAATAACTACACTTTCACTGGGGTTTGGTAAAGCTCCTGTTTCATCCTGCCTTATAATCTAAAGTTGTCCACATCAGACAGCGATGAAACACAGATGTCTATAAATTAGTACCTGCATCAATCCTTTGCCTTCCAAACTGTAAAAACTTCACAGACAGTTGCTTGCCTGATGTTCCATTGTTATTCTTCCTTCTCTAATTTGCACTCTAGGACTAGCTCACATTTTCACCTGCATCTGTCACACTTTAGGTTGCTATAGGCTTTTTCATTGCTTTGGGAGTACCCTAGCTTGTTGCAAAGGTTTCTCAAATGCAGTATTGGCTAAATGTGTCATTACCTTTAAAATATGAGAAAACAGTTTAGCATATTGTTGCCACTTTGCCATAAAATGGTTCCCTTATTTACTCTCAGCAGATCTCCAGTTTCACATTCATGCTGATCAGGACATATTTCTTAAGGTTAATGTTCTTCTGTTAAACTATTTATGCATACATTTCCATTTTATAAGGTACAGGGTTGGAGGAGGGATGAAGCAGATACGTTTAATATGTATGTATGATATTTATGGGCATCATTTTGGATCAGGCTCACAGGTCTACAATTTTACAGGACCTGCAGATTTAAGCTGTGCCATCGCTCACATGGTCAAGCAACTGAACTTCTATTTTCTCAAACCTTCTCAACAACCCAGATGAAGAGTGGTGCTTCTTTGACTTTCTTGTTTTCTCATTTGTTTTATAAAGAACACTGCTTTAATATTGCCTACCCATCAGGGCCTTACCACTGTTTCAATATAGACTAGCTTTTGCTCACTCACATATCCACCATTCACCCTTTTCTATACCATCTCTGTACTTGATCAAATTATTGACTACCATTTGATTGTGCTAACCACCTAAATTCCTCTTTAGTCTGCCTATGTTATCTATCTATCTATCTATCTATCTATCTATCTATCTATCTATCTATCTATCTATCTATTTTTTGAGTGCCAACAGTTTGAAGAAATTAAACTATGAGTTCACCAAAGTGCCAGAAATTCTGAAACTCTCATCTTTTTCTTCTTCTTTCAGCTTTTTCCAGTTAGGGGTCGCCACATGGATAACCTGTCCACTTATGATTTGCATTGGAGTTTTATGGTGTTGAGTTGCCAGACTGGTGTCCAACCTTCCACAGAAGGCACACACATGCATGCATTCATGCCTAGGGCCAATTTAGAGTGTCCAATCCACCTACAGCATGTCTTTGGGATGTGGGAGAAAACAGGAGCACCCAGAGGAAACCCACACGACCAGAGGGAGGACATGCAGACTCCGCACAGAAGGCACCCCAGCTAAAGACTGAACTGGAGAACTCTCCTTTGTACCTTAAAAATTTTTTTGCAGCAACCCCTTGAGTGAAAAGCTGTGCCAAACCTATTCCTACTGTTAATATTATCCTCATATTCACATTTACCATTCTCACAGATCTCTTCTTTCTTTCTATTCAAATTTATTTTTCACCCTGTGTAATCACTGTTCCTGATTTATTTAGATTACTTTGATACTGTTGTTTACATTGTATAACTTTGCAAATGTATTTGCTTGTTATAATGTTTCACATCTAAGTACTGTTACACATTTCAATATTTCTATCTGAACTCAACTTAAAAGTTTTTAAAAACTATCAGTCTGTATGTTGTTATACCATTGCTGCTTATTCCATTGTTTTTTACATTCATAAGCATTTTATTACAATAACTCAAAAACCAACAAGCATAATAATCAGTTACGCAGAATGTTTTCACTCATGCAGCCTACGGTTTAATTTCATACAGCATGGTCACAAATATGAAAGTGTTTATATCTTTCCTTTATACATTTTACCTAAAAATGCCACATACAGCAATGGTTCTTTCTACTTCACTCTTAGTACATTAGCAAGCTTCACTGATCTACCAAACACCCTAGCAGCAAGCCTTTTTTTAAACTTTTATTATAAAAATACCTTTTGTACATTAATATACATGCTATTGCAATAAACCCATGAATTCTCCTTGTTGCTCAGCAAGAAAAAAAATATTTTAATTATAATATTCTATTTCACAATAAGTTCAAAACTATTAAAGTGACTGAACATATGCCACCATTCATGTAAAAAAATTGTAACTTTCCAAATGAATCCCATACTGACATTAAGTGTTTACTTACTAAATTTGTCAAAATAATAATATGAGACCCATTTAGATAAACTTTCATTGAAACATAAGATCCTAGTTGAATGTTGAATTTTTGGACATGACCACTACATATGTGTCCAAGTACATTTTTGAATGCATCCACGTCAGCATAATTTGGAAGGTTTAGACCATCAAAGCTAATCCAAAATTAAATAAACTCTTAATAGCATTTTTTGTCGCATTGTTTTGCTTCTGAATGATTTAATGAACATTTTCATTTGTAGCCATAATTTATTAAACATGTCAGGATTCAATCCAGTATATGTTTCAGTGCTCCATTGTCTGACTAGGAACCCATTGGCAGTAACATTTATAACTGTGATATATGATGAGAGATATGTTAACGTTATTCTTATTTGATATAGTTTAAAACTTTATGGTGAATTTGTTCTAAAGTTGAAATAATTTGTTTAATGTAACAACTACTTGAATTAGATGTTATTGTTTTCTGTGATCCAATGAATTATTTAATTAATTTAGTTCTAGGGTAACATTACTATCTGGAAAGGTATATTTCTATGTAACCAGTCAGATAAATCAATGGAAGACCAAGAAAAATGCATAATTAATAAAAGTCTGTAAAAATATGCTGATTGATCCCTAATATTATATGCCAGTTTACTGAGTGTTGGAATCATGATGCTCCTCAGAATCTGTGGGGAACCTTCCCTCAAAAAAAAAATACCCCAAATATAATTTATTTTATTACTCCATTTAGACTGAGGGGGAATAAAGTTTTGAATAAAATTACTAATGATTGTATATTTTAATAAGTTAATCTTGCCAGAATTCTACAAGAAAAAGATATGTTTATTTGCTGTTATTTTGAAATGACATCTTTCACAGTATTATAAGCATTTATTATTTCTTAATTTGTAACATGTTCTGACTTAATACTATAAATACATCCCCCCAAAAATTAGCTCACTAACTTAAGGAATTTGTTGATTTTTGTTAGTATATAGGGCTAATGGAAGTAATTGGATTTATTATAGTTCAATTTGTTTAATGGACTGTAAAGCAACTGAGGTTATGTTTATTGAGGGTTCTGGGTTAGTTATTGTTAATAAAAGATCTGCAGAGGCAGTTCATTTTAAATTTAAATGACTAATAGAAATTGGACAAATTGATGGATTATTTCAGGTATTCTAATATGGCATTGATATATATGACAGGAAGAGAGTAAGTGATAGAAAGCAACCTTGTCTAACTCCACACATTTGTATTAATGTATCAGAAGTCAAGCTAATACTTTTCAAATAATAGTATTGGGGAACAAATATTTTATTACATTAAAGACTGAAGGTGATAAATTCAATTTAAATAAATATACTGAAAGAGATAAAGGTTGATGAAAAAATATTATATATTTACATTATTGTTATAATAAAGAGAATGACATAGGACAACATGATTTATTTTATTTATTTTATTCCAGGAGTAAACCCAAACTGATTTGAATATAGAGAATTCCCAGTTTTTATCGGGAATCTGTTTAATAATTGTACAATAATTTTATAATGTGAATTAAGAAGGGCTGATGGATGTTAATTTCCTGGTTCCAGGTGTCTTTTTCCAGGTTTCAATATCAAAATTAGACTGTCTAAAGAACTAAATTTTGTAAAGTAACTAATGAATTAAAAATATTAGAGTTTAGGTGATATTTGTTTTAGAAGCAAAGCATTAAAAAATCATTGGAATAGTATCTGCTCCAGTTGGTTTTATTGTCTGCAAACTAGAACATACTAAATTCTATATTTTTATAGATAGTTTCAATTCAGATTAAGATTTGTTAAGACTACAATTATCTAAAATGTTGCTTATTTTTTCATCTTCCAAGGATCGTGAATTTGAATATAATCATCAGAAAATTAGTAAAATAGTAAATGCTTCATTAATACATATTGGTTCTTTATTGATTCCTGATTGTAACTTTATTTTCTGTATAAAGTTATTGGATTTGGCTTTACCTAAAACTTAAAACCATTGGAAAAAGATATCTATGACATTCTGCAAAATGATATCTTTCTTAGTTAGATGTTTTTTGTTTGACCAAGAGCCAGACATAGCTGACCCTATTCTGACTGTAATTTACAGTGCTGTACATATTTAGCAAAATGTATGTACATTAATTGGTTTATGATTCAAATCTGTTTTGAAAATATATCCAGTTCTTCTCTTTTTCATATTTTTCTTGCATTGTTAATTGAAAAAGGCTACCCACTATATATATGTTTTAAATGCCTACCACATTATATATAATGGCATTCTTTTGTTTATTTTCCCAAAATAACTTAATAACCAATTTAGATTTTTCATGACATGAGCAAATAATTTCCTGTAAAATGGTGAGTGATCTGAAAATGTCTTTGGTAAAATACTAATACTTTAAAAATAATTATAAAAGGTGTAAAAGTAAATATATAATCTAGTTCTGCTTTTTATGTCTTGAATCAGTATGTATAAAACCTGGAAATTATGCAAATGTTCCATTCCATAGATCAATGAAAGTATAAGAAGTCAAGAAGCTCATTAAGGAGTTTTTATTTACAATCTAGAGTGAGAGTTTAAACAATTATTGATTTCTCCTACCAAAATTATATTATTATGATTTAAATAAATGAGACCTACTGATAATTTTTTCAGGAACAAACTGTATTGACTAAAAGGTGCATAATCTGAACCAACTGTCAGGATCACTTGGTTATATTTTAATTTGATCAAGCCCATTCTTTATTTGAGTCACAATAAGTATCAATAATTGAGTAGTTATCTTTAGCTAATAGAATAGTCACACCTTTAGCTATATTTTCAGACTAATTAATTAATAAAAAAGTAAATAACTTGTTATGTGAAAGCACAATGTTTAGAAATAGACAAATTTATTCTAGAAGAATAATTCCAGCTGAATGTAAATTGATCAGTTTTAATTTCTATGTTTTTAATAGAGTGATTCAGACAATTTATATTCAACATAAAATATCAGTATAGACTGACACAATTTTAAAATATGATCATTGCTACTCATTTTGAAGAAAATGTTTCAAACAAGTAGACTAAGTCAACAAATATAATTTCCTTTTAATCATTCTGGACACAAGATTACTATCCTCCTCTGCTAAGATACCGAAACTCCTCTTATTAAAAAAAATGAAGGGAAGAAAAAGAGAAAAAAAAATTAACCCATCAGCCCCACCCCCACAAAAAAGTATATATATATAAAAAAAGTTAATGTATAGCATTATTGATTGGAGTTCCCTCATATTACAAGGATCATGACAAAACATTTTGTGCAGAAAGTTCCATTTGTACTTCCTTCACATTAGAATATGATAAAGATAAGTCCTTATATTTAATCTAAGATTGTGGGAAACCTGAAATCTGTATAGTATTTCTTTAAGCTATAGTTGTTTTTTGCAACTTAGCAAATTATTTTTTTACCACATTGTTAGGCAAATCTTGGGAAAGCATAATCAACAGAAACTAGCAGTCACTGCCCAGTGAGTACCAGGTTTAGGGGGACTGACATGGGCCACATCAGTTATAATGACTGAAATAGCTGGCAAATTTGCCTTTCCTATAACATCCAGAATTTTCTTGGTAATTGATTAAACTGATTTACTATTGTTTATATGTTTTAGGGCACCTATAAATCTCAGTTTTAGTCCTGAACTGATAAAACAGAGTATTTAATATACTTATTTTCTGAGGCTAGTTAGTCATAATTTGTGGCAGGAGTAAATAACTCTGATTCTGTTTTAATCTGTCTATGCATCAGCTTATCCAATCAATCATTCTGCAGTATTTAATACATTGAGTTTAGAGTTAACATTGATTTCTCTGGGGAAGTATCAAATCTTCTGACGCAGCAGACATAGAAGCTCTACAGTGATTTATCATATAATCATTGCTAACTGCACAATTATTAGCAATATTTCCAACCAAAGAGTCATTACACAGTGTATCATAAAAAACGTAAGTGATAAAATGGAATTCCGCCCATTCAGTCTGATCTTATTGTTCTGGTCATTCTAAACAGAGCCCTTCAATGAGGTTTTGGATCCCAGCAGCTCATGGGAATCTGACTCAGATGCAAAAATCTTGGGCTGCTTGAAACATGAAACATCTTCGTGCCATCTTCAGAAGGAGGGTCATTTCAATCAGTAACTGTGAGTCCATCTGTAGGGTACATTTGAATTTTTAATTCATCAGTCATTGAAAAATAATGTATGAGTTTCCTGATACCATCTCGACCCCATGATCATGCCTTTTTATTAGTAGAGGGACTTGCTGCAATCATTGCAAGCATTCTAGCTCTTTTATTATATTCCAAAGAACCAGTTTTAGGGCTTTCAGCAGGAATTTGGTGTTTCTTGAGGGGCTTGTGGGTTTGTTAATCAGTGACTCCTTTTTCTAGCCATCATTTTAGCAAGATATAAACCAGAAGACTGCTTATGACAGGATGTATGTGTCTGAGACATGACATGGTTGAAAATAACTAGATAAACTTAACTTTGTAATCAAATAAAAAGAAGAACCCGGTAAACAGATTTGCTGGACTTCTCATGCTGAGATTTCACACACTCATCCTCTCTCCTCTTCATGACAGGCAACACTCTGTTTCCTATTCCTTTATTTTTATTTTTGTTTTTTGCCCCAGACAGAGCCAGAAATTGCTCGACTCCAATAAACAAAACCTAACAAACTCAGATGTAGTTATGACCTTGTAGCTGTCAAAGTGTGGTTAATGATCTTAGTCACTGCAAACTTAGGGAAATGCAGAGAGACATTGCAGAGTTCTCTGTTCATGTCTTTAAGAGGACAAGGCTGTGACACTGAGCAGCATTCTACCAATACCAAGAATTATGCCTAATTCCAAGGATAAAATAATTGACTTCAGTAATTGGATAGTAAATTGGTGGTTCAACAGACTCACCTGTTTTGCTAAGGATGGCTTGCATCTTTTGCCCCATGCAGACACACAGTGGATTCTCACTTGAATGACACCAATTTATTGTGTGTCTTCATGGGATGAAATGGTCAGTAGACTCACCAGCTTTGACAAGGAGGGCCTACATGTTTCACCCCTCAATTTATGCATACTATATAAAACTGTTGTTTTCCCCATAGTCACTTTTATTAGTCTAAGTTCAAGTGATGGACAGCACATGATACCTATCCCCATTATGGAGAATATCAAGGTTGCACCATTGAATGTTAGAAGCATAAACAACAAAAGTCCTGAACCTGAAGCTTTCCTTAACCTCAAAGACATAAACATTTGTGTAATTACAGAAGCCTGTTTTCATTGATGCAACTGCCTTCCCTGAATTTCAGGGTAAAATGCCTATCATGTATTCTTATCCATGAGCAATGCGGAGAAGCATCTATATTTATTTGTATTCCGCATTCTCTCTTACCAGATTTTGCATGTTACAACTCTGGAATTAGTTGAAGCCATAGTTACACTTAATAAAATTAATTATCACATTATGTCCATTGTAGATCTTCATCAATGACCCAGTCAGGGCTTGCTGAATACATTTAAGTTAGAAAAGTTACCTTTCTTATTTGTGACTTCATTTAATCACACAAACTGGAAAACATTTCCTGCCAATAACAAATATGTCCAGAGATTTCTGACTTTGTAAATGCCAAGACACATGACTAAATTCTTACCTTGCCACCACAGGAGTTAATGGTCTCAATCTTGTCCTCACAAACATTTCTGTTAATTGTACCACCCAATTCATTGTCCTCTATTTAGTCTGATCTGACCATCTCACTGTTATCTTCTCTATAAAAACCTGCTTAGGGGTCCCTAGTAACTCCTATAAATTTAGGGATTATTGCAAAATCAGTTATTGACTACTTATTCTAATCACACATGGTATAGCTCACCCGCAAACTGTTACTGAATTTTACTATCTAATGGATAGATGTGTTGAGGCATCCATACCAATCAAGCATAAGCCTAATAGCAAGTTTAAAACTAAACCCATATGATGGAGCTACCACATTAGGAAACTCTATGATAAAATGAAAAATTCCTTGTCATCATTAAAAGATGTCCACTTCATCATTATGAAAGGGATTTTAAATTAAGAACCACTTCTCTCAAACATACCATTAGGGGGTGTAAAGCTAACTATCAATGTCAGGTAGCAAATAATTCAGAAAATAGCCATAATGTCTTCTTCAGCTATATTAAGAATACAGAAGTAAGCAGCAATTCTGTACTGAACTTATCTCCAATGATATTGCTAATGTGCTTACACACAAGTTCTCTTCCAGCTTCACTCCAACCACCCTCCACTTTGTCCCCTGCATTTCCCCCTCACAACTTTCCTCCTGATATCAGTTTGAATCTAGTCCTTCTGGTACATTCCAACATTAAAAACAATATTTCCATCGGTTCTGACAGTATATCATGATGTCTGCTGAGAAGAAAAATATCCAACCTAGCAAATCTCATGCATTAACTGTTCAACCTTAATTTCTCCACTGGTTTTGGCCCCAAGATGTGGAGAATGGCAGTTGTGGTGCCCTTGCATAATGATGGTTCCTTTAATGACCAGGAGAATTGCAGGCCTTTTAAACTTATGATAATTATTTACAAGGCCTGGAATGTGTTATATCTGGACAAATAAACAATGATGTAGGTAACCTTATATCCTTGGCTACACACCAGTTTGACTTTGTAAAAGGCAGATCATATCTGCTGAACCAGCTGAGTTCTTTGAAAAGGTTAAGGAGATCATGGACTGCTTATCAGATTCAGAATCAGATTCACATTTATTGGCCAACTACAGACATATACAAGGAATTTGACTGCAGTTTCAGTGACTCTCCAAGTATAAATGACATAAATGACATACATACAACTATTAAGAACAAGACAAACAACATACATGCAAGTATTAAGAACAAGACAAAAAATAAATATATATATATATATATATATATATATATATATATATATATATATATATATATATATACACATACATACAAGGTGCAAAGTGCAACTCAGTGCAAGAAATACTGAAATAAATTCTGAATGAAACAAGCATTATTATGTAAACAATACTGCAGAATACTCGGAGGCTTGGGTAAAAGAATACCCCAGGCTAATAAGCTGAGTTAACCATTTATGAACTTGATGGCCTGTGGAAAAAAAACTGTTCTTATATCTGCTTGCTTTGGTGTGTATTAATCTATAACGGCTAGCTAATGGTAATAGTTCAAAAAGATGGTGGCCTGGATGTGAAAGGTCGGTGGTGATTTTCCCTGCCCTTTTCATGACTCTGGAGTAATACAGGTCCTATAAGGAGGGCAAACTAGCACCAATGATATTTTCGGCAGACCTGACTATTCGATGTAACCTATTTTTGTCATGATTAGACAGAGATCCAAACCACACTGTTATGGATGAGCTGAGAACAGACTCAATGACTGCTGTATAGAACTGAATCAACAGTTCCTGTGGGAGGTTGAACTTCCTCATCTGTCTCAGAAAGTACATTCACTGTCGTGCCTTTTTTATGATGGACCTACATTGGTCTCCTACTTCAAGTCCTGGGAGGTTATATACTCCTCTTTAGTATATGCTTCTGTGACATAAAAGCTGAGATCAAGGGATTATAACTAAGTTTTATGATGATTACGGGGAGCTACGGTGGTGGTGCTGCGGTAGTATTGTCGCCTCACAGTAAGATGTTGTCCTGTTCGTTTCTCAGCTAAAGCGTCTTCTGCGTGGAGACATGCGTGAATGGGCATGCCTTCATTGAAGGTTGTACGTCAGGGCTGGCAACTCGGTACGTAAAAATCTACTGCCAATCATTAGCGGAGCGGAGTTCCGCTGTGGTGACCCCTAACCGGGAAAAGCCGAAAGATACAACAACAACAACGGACTTGGGATGGTTATTAAATCCCATTCTGATATTGAAATTTTGCAGCAAGAGCTGGACCAAACACATGCTTGGTGTATTAATTACGGGCTTACACGCAGCACCAAGAAATGCGGCATCATTTCCTTTGGTAAATCTCACATCGCTACTACTTTACTTATTTTAGTATTCCATGTACATTTGACTGAGTGATCAGGGGCATACTTATAGATGCTGATATCAAACTCCCCTTTGACCTTCATATATATGCAGTGATTAGAAATTATACACTATAGATTCATTTATATTCAAAAATGTACACGCTGATTGGCCAGTCAATTTGACGTGTTAAATGTAAATCCATCCTATACAAATGAAACAAGTCTGGCGATGAATGATAGCGCAAGTGGCTGCACATATTGTATACGCTCCCTTTTATCCTCATTAATATGTGGAACCCTCAACAATGTTCAAATCACAATACTAGACATTCAAGAGGATACATTTTCTAGCTTACATAAACACAAAGGAAAAACCTACAGATTTTCCATTTCTTAGATGCATGTTGGTCCATCCTAAAGCTACATTTAAAAAACATGCTACCCATTACACAGAATAATAACTGTGCTGCTTTAGTAACAACTACATGACTGCACTTCTGTTGTTTAACCAGACAATTTCAACCTAATAAAACAACAACTATCCTAAGTTACCTGCCAAAAGTAAATGTGCTGCACTGAAATCTCCTTGCTAAATCTACATTCAAAAACTGTGCACACTGATTACATGGAAGAATCAGTGTGCTGCTTTAATAAGAAGTATGCAAAGCACTTCCTTTCTTTAACTGGACATTATCAACTTACTAAAATGATTCTCCTACATTATGAGCCCAAACTAAATGTGCTGCACTGAGTGGTATACTTTTTAAAAACAAGACATTTGAAGAAAAACTTCATCATTCACTAAGTGAACATACAATTTAAACTTGCAAACTACTCAGACTATTAAGAAAAATAAAAAACATGCAACAATCTTGTATATATTAACATACAAACATAACCAAGACATCACAGACAAGTACAACATCACAAAAAAGCATTAAAATCTCTGTATAAAATGTCATTATTTAGAAAAGCTAAGACTTTTTGCTTAAATGATGTCAGTGTATAATACACGTAGCATCATCACCTCAAGGAAATAGCAGAAACAATCACAAGCTTTCCACACAAACTAACTGCATAAAATAGCCATGATAGTCAGAGACTAAATAAAATACATATAAATAACAAAAAATAAACTTTGATGTAGTAAGTGACACTGAACTGGAAGAAATACTTGAGAACATGCCAGAAATAAAAAAAAAAATAATCCTTCAACTAGCAAGAAGTCACTTTAAAACTAACAACGGGAAGTACAACAACATACAAATTTCACAGAAATGACATTACTAGCCATAGATGTGAAAAACAGCAAGAAAATTTTAAAATTAATATAAATCAACAAACCAAGAAAAGACATACTGAAATAACACATGAAGATATAAATCAACAAACCAAGAAAAGACATACTGAAATAACACATGAAGAACTACCAATCCTAGAAGAACAAAAGGAAGAGGCAAATACAAAAAAACAAACAAGGTGGGCAATAAACATATTTGAAAACTGGCAAAAAAAATACAGACTTGCCTATTATTACACTAGAGAATTTAAACTCATTACTAAGAATCCTGTGCTGCAGTATGAAACACAAATGGAAAAGAATATAAGCACACTTTAGCCATACATGCAAGACTCAACAGATGCATAAACAACCCACCATTAAATAGAAACATCAACCTAATAGCTGATATGGGTCTATATTTTGTAATATTGAACCCATATGTTCAAAATATGGAAATAGCAAAGCCACGGAACACAGATTTTTTTCCCAGGGAAAAAAATCGGTGGGCCGTTTTCGCTGCTTTGCTATTTCCTCCACTGTGGTGCGATCTGAGAGTTTGTATATTTAAGTAGGTGGGGTGAAGGGGGGCATGGCTCCCCACATTGGGGGGTGTGGGGTCAAAGTCCCCACATTAGTTTAAGTTTTAAGTGTATTTTTTTTTTTTTGGTACCGGAACAGCGATTTTATTTTCCCTGGGAAAAAAAAAAACTGTTCTGTGTGTTCGTACATTTGGGTTATGAACTTAATGGTTCGATATTACATCATTCGGACTCCTGTGAGTTCAGTGATGTGATATAGACCCACTGATATGTGTCTGACAAATACTAATGATGTATTTAAAGCAGTAATTCAAAAATATAGAAGTGGAAAAGATACTACAGAATACCACAACTCACTAACAATAGATAACACAACTAAGAAACAGCCAAACAGTTTCCCCAAACACAGCAGATGGACTTATCCGAAATGTGTGGTTTGATATCCAATTATACTTCAAAAGACATGGAAATGAAGGATACCTCACATGAGAGAGTTTCACATTAAAGAAACATGAAGATGGCACAGAATATATATAGCAAAACATTTCAAAGAACACACCAAAAATCATACAGAACATTATGACCACACAAAACAATTCCTTAGAGGATGCATGTTTGCCATTTACAACTATGTCCTGTTAAAAGTTTGCAAACATACGTACAAAAAATGCCACTTAACACAACAGCAGTATTTCTCCACCCAAAAGTTACCTACAACATATACTGAATACAATTCAAACCTGGTACACAATACAACCTATGGGAATCAGCTACCTTTCAAAAATGTTACCAGAAATTTGAAACGCTAACAATTCTATCAAGAAGATATATACACCACTCCTTAAGAGCAACAGCAGTAACCTTAATTTCACAATCAGGAATGGAGGCAAATCAAATAGTGAGCATTACAGGTGATAAAAGTGAAACATCTCCAGTCCTATTACAAACCATCAATAAACAAATTCAGAATATGAGGAAAAAAATAATCTCTGGAACATCAATAAACATCTGAAAATACAGTAAATAAAGAAAATGCAAATACTGAAACCGACATTGGACCAAGAAAAAAAATAAAACTAACATAGAAGCATCAAACTATGGAATTACAGACATAACACTTACAATCACAGAAAAAATAACAAACCATGGAACAGTAAACATCTACACCATGCAAAAACAGGAAAATAAGTAAATACATTATAGATTATTTATAACTAAAAAAAATCATGTATAATTTGTATCTATAAACTTAATATCTCATGTCAGGTACTTCACTGACAAGAACTTACAGAAACAACTGCAGATAGACAACAAACACATCAGAAGCAATCTAGAACTATAAAAGAAAATAAAAGAACTAAAAATGACCAAAACTATCAACCATATAGGTACCTCTGTCTTTCTCTATTTATGTTTTGGCAAAATAATAATAACTTGAATTAAAAAAAAGTACAAAAATAAAATAAAAACAACAGCTGAAGTAAACATGTGGGATTATTTTTCTTAGACTAAAGTGTAAAAATACCAAATTAAACACACAAACAACTAAATAACAACAACAAATGTACAACACAATACAAAAGTAACACAATTGTGTAGTGGCAATAACTCAAGACTGGGTGAGCATAATGCTTTGTTTACCCATGGGTGGCTTTGTTTGGTCACTTGGGCTTCTCCCTCATGACGATGACCTTGCCAACCATAGGTAAACAAAACATTAACCACACCCAGCCATGGTTTATTGTTTAGATAGCCTACCTTGCATGACTTGTCATTGGTGGTATCTCATCAAGGTTCAAAGAAGTTATGCTCCCACTTTATGCATCCCTTATTAGGGCTATCATTGAATATAGTCAGTATACTGTATATACCTCATTAAACACCTAAACCAGGAAAACATTCCACTTAAAAAAAGGATTGTAGGTCTCAGTACCCTTAGCTACTCAGACTAAAAGCTGTGTCCCTCCAGTCCGAGTCATACAGACTCGTGAGGAATGATCATTGTTTAGCCATCCATGCTATTGATGACCCAGAAGTCTTTGAACTACTTTACCTAAATATAACCGGTGGTAAAGCAAACACGACTGTTTTAGAGGCCTAAACCTACACTACCATATCAATAACACTAGATGGCATGTCAAACAACTAACACAACATATCCATTATTTCAGGAATATGAGGCCCTTACATATCAAGCAAATTGCTTCCTTTAACTTTTAAAACCAGTCTGAATGACTGGATGAGTGATTACAAATTTTCACCAGAGATATGTGAAGAAAATGTACTTAACTCATTAAAGCTGAGTGATGCCTCCAGGTGTGTCTGCAGTTACACACTACTGATAATGCTAGCTGTCAAATATTGCTTGTGCATATTTGCATCAATAATTCCAAAACCATGCTACATACAATGAATATTACTGAGACTATTACTGATTTAAAATTATATTTAAGGAAACTGAACATTGTGTGCTTACTTAATCAAGCATCAGAAGTTTTAAATACATTGAGTGTTTCTAGAACTCTTAATCCATCCCTATATCCTTTGCTGGCTCTGTTTGAAAAAGTTTGTGAATTTGATTTAAAGAACACCTTTAGTAGTATGAAGAATATGAAAAAACTGAATTTGACTAAAGATGAAAGGGGACTTATCATATTTTTAAGAGGGCAAAATATTCGTATTGTGACCTCCGATTAAGGGGGAGGTCTGGTTTACATACAAAGTATTAAAATATTTCATCTTAAAGCTTACATAGTGACAAACGCAGCAATAATGATAGTAGAGACTGCTGTTGCTTAAATAATCTTGGGGTTACTCAATTGGTTTGTAAGCTCAGGTGTGAATTTTTAGACAGTTTGTGTCTTTCGACTTTTCCTGGTTAGGGGTCGCCACAGCGGAACTCTGGTCCACTAATGATTGGCAGTAGAGTTTTCCATGCTGGCTTGCTGGGCCTAACGCACAACCTTCAACGAAGGAACGCCCATTCACACATGCCGCCACACAGAAGACGCTCTAACTGAGAATCGAACGGGCAACGTCTAATTGTGAGGTGACAACGCTACCGCAGCACCACCACCGCAGTTGTGAATTTTTAGACATAAGCCCTCATAAATCCATAATGAAATCTTTCTAAGTATAATATGCAACAGGATTTTCATAAGTTTAGTGTTTTGGAGTGCAACTATATTACTATCAAGCCCAAAAAGGGCAAAACATGCCATTTACAGCTAATGCGGTATTCCTTATAGGCCCAAATGCATTAATAAACACAATTTGTGTCATTCTGCTTTCAAAAGCCAGTGTGACAGAAAACTTGTTTGTAGATTAGAGATTTGTATTTTTTTTTCTTTTTTTGCAGGTGGAACTCAGTTTTGTCAACATCTTTCTGTTTTTTGGTTTGATTGACTTGGTGTGTGTGCGTGTGTGTGTGTGTGTGTGTGTGTATCTCTCTCTCTCTCTCTCTCTATATATATATATATATATATATATATATATATATATGTACATATATATATATGTACATATAAATATATATATATATATATATATATATATATATATGTACATATATATATATATATATATATATATGTATATATAAATATATATATATATATATATATATATATATATATATATATAAATATATATATATATATACACACACACACACACACACACACACACACACACACACACACACACACACACACACACATATATATATAGGGTCTATATTACGAAATCAAAAAGACCAGAGAGCAAACAGCTAAAACATCTCAAATGCTGCACCTCAAAGTTGCACTTGTGGGGGTCTTCACCTCACACTCTCCGCTACTTATATATACCAACTCCAAGATCGCACTACAGTGAGGAAAGGGCAAATTTTCCGATCTTCACTGTACTGCAATCTCATAAAAAACACATCGATGAATGGAATTTCCGATGTTAATGCCATTTGCTCTTCAGCCTCTTCAATTTCGTAGCACAAAATGTTTCCCTTTCATTAAAAACTTGTCCCCTATTAATAACCATTTGAAATACCTGCATCTCCCACATTTATATACCCCTAGGTTGGTAATTTTAAGATGGTATTTTCCTTGCAATAAGCTCTTAAGTGTGCATCCTTTTCTATAAATAATTGCGGGAGCCTCTCCCAACCTGTCCCTTAAATCTTTGTCTTCCTGGAGAATGCTCCAATACTTATTGAGAATGGACTTAATAACATGGCTATCCAAGCCAAAAATAATGACTAGTGATATATGATAAGATGGGGTTACACGAATTTGCTCAAATTGATCCTGTAAGTTATAACTCAGGTTACCATTTAATAATGGGATGAAGTGTCCATTTCTCCTCTTATGAGCAACCTCATCAACTATTTCATCAGTTAAAAGAGTAGGATATCCCCTATTAATAAACTTATTCTTAATAATTTCACACTCCTCATTGAAATTTTCATCCATTGATATCATATGGGCCACTCAAACCAGTTGCCCTTTAATAACACATTTCTTCTGATAAAACAGATGGGAACTGGAGAAATGTAAATAATTATTGGAAAATACGAGACAGATACTGCTTATGAATAGGAGATCCCATCATGATGAGTGTTGAGATCCCTGACATCTATAGTGATGAGAACATCTTCTTCATGATATTCCAGTTGTTTAATCTTTTCTAAAACATGCCAGGAATTGCTGCAAAGATTTTCCTCATCTTTCAATAGTGATTTTATTTTAAAGTCAAGAAACTTCGGACTAGCATAAATGATAGAACCTCTCCTGTCCACAGTTGGACACATTAGGGGTTCTTGTATACTTTTTTGTAACTTAGGCATTTAGAACATAGTTGGGGTCCTAGGAGCTGGTGTATTAAGGTAATTAAATTCCTCCACAGAAATTCTTCCATCAATAAAAATATCTTTGCTTTGTATACTAAAGTTCCTATAGGCTATGTTAAGTTGATTAATAATAGCCTTTTCATATGTGTGCCCTTGTAGAATAGAAAGAATTCAATTATTGTAGTCCACCACATCCATTAAAACCAGACCTCCCCCTTTATCGGAGGTCACAATACGAATATTTTGCCCTCTTAAAAACATAAGTCCCCTTTCATCTTTAGTCAAATTCTGATTTTTCATATTCTTCATACTACTAAAGGTGTTCTTTAAATCAAATTCACAAACTTTCCCAAACAGGGCCAGCAATGGATATAGGGATGGATTAAAAGTTCTGGAAACAATCAATGTATTTAAAACTTCTAATGTTTGATTAAGTAAGCACACAATGTTCAGTTTCCTAAATATAATTTTAAATCAATAATAGTCTCAGTAATATTCATTGGACAGTCTGGAACAAATGAGAAACACTTAGAAAATAACTGTATCCCTTCATGGTCAATCTCTGTGTGAGAATAATTGTAAATTTTAAAGTACCCTTCAATTCCAATCAAAATTCACAATTGCTGGAATTTGGTTCCCATCACCATATGTAATGGATACTGAAAGTCATTCATTTCCTTCTCCGATTCTGATTGGACTACAATTGTTTCCTCCTTCAATGCTGGTTCTGATGAAATTAATCTTATTGGTTCCCTGGGGGGGTTGTGTCCATTTGCCTCCTCCCCATTGGTTGTTCATTGTGTTGCAGTTACTGATTCTCTCGGATATCCTTAATACTGGCTGCCATAAAGGGTGGGATCCATTATGATTATCATTCCTTCCTGCTGGCGGATGGTATCTGAATCATCAAGATCTGATTGATAGTCACTATCCATGTTCACATAACTCACAGCAACTTTCTTCGAAAACTTCTGTCCTCAAACTTACGTATTAGGTGGACTGGGATACGCCTGTCCTTTCTGATACGCTATACAATCTCTTTCCAACTTTTTGATTTTAGTATCTTTAATTGATTGTATCTTAAAATCTATGCTGTTGAAGGCCCGGGCATACTCCAAAGTGTGAAAGCTAAATTCCAGATGGGCTATGCCCCCCACACTCTCCTAACTATATATATGCCAACTCCGAGATCACACTACAATGGAGAAAAGGGCATGTTGTCAAGTGTTTACTTACCTTCAGAAAAATTCACTGTTTGGGTATTTAATCTTTCGCGATTTTCATCTCGGGAAAATCAATTTTGATTATATGAGGTTTGACTTTTCAAAGTAGATCCATATATATATATATATATATATATATATATATATATATATATATATGAGTCAAACTTTTCTTTATCAAAATTTCACAATCTTGAACTAGAAAAGCAAAACCTCACTTCAGCGAAAGTGCACTACATCTAAAGTGCACTTTCGAGAAAGCCGATTCACCGAATCAGAAAAAAAAAACCCAAACTACTGTAAACACTGTTTTGCAAGGGGCTGCACCCCCACACCCCCCTACTTATATATACTAACTCCAAGATTGCACTGCAGTGGGGAAAAGGATATATTTCCTTATCCCCACTGTAGCGTGCTTCGGCGAATCGTCTTTTGCGAAAGTGAACTTCCAATGTAGTGTACTTTCACTTTAGTGGGTTCAACCTTCTGTTTCTCAACAAACTGTTTCTGACAAACAGAAGAAGACCTATATATATATATATATATATATATATATATATATATATATATACACACACACACACACACACACACACACACACACACACACACACACACACACACACACACACACACACACACACAAACACGGTTTCCTATCATATACTCTGAGGAATGCTCATATAGCTTTCCTTGGTGGAGTCCACCTGTGCCATTCCAACATTACGAATGTCATAATGTCGAAAAACCAACATTACCAACTGTCTAAATTTGCCCCCATCCTGGACCCATGGTGATACTTGTTCCTGGGTCTAGAGCGGTAGGGAGTTTCAGGGTTCAGTGTTTTTAATAAAAGGGAAACAATTTGTGTTAAAACAGAGATTTGATTATGAAAGAAAAGCACTTATTTATATAGCATTATGTCAACAATGCCCATGCTTTTCTATAGGAAAAATGGGATGAAGGTTCTGGGAACTAATATATGAACATTTATACAATATAGCAAAGAATAATAATACTAACATGCTCTAAAGGCATACAACAGAATGCCCAGGACATCCATTTATGTTGTCGGCATTGGAACTAATTGTTGCTGATCAGAGGGGCGAATCTTGGAAACTAAATATTGAAGCAAAAGAAGTATTTTGGCAAATTTTGTGGAATGCTTATAGTTGTCTGGGATTAAATGAAATGGCCATCATTACACCTTTTTTAAAACTCAAAGCTCTTAAGAAATAAACACATAAGTGTTACCGGTAGTAAATGAGCTTGAGTTAAGGTTGTCATGACTCTGAAAGCAATTTATCAGTGGATTATTTTAGGGAGGGCATGGCCTCCTTGGGGAATGTCATTGGAAGATCTGAACATGTGATTTTAACAGGTTATTTAAAAAGGAAATTTTGTATTTTAATTTGTCTGAACAAGTTTTGTATATTACAAAATGAAAGCGCTAATCTTGGATTAAACTGAATTTATTTTCTATTAAATTGAATTCTGTGAGTTTTATCCTGTGCTTGGATTTCAAGTTTGCTCATTTGGTGTTTGTGTCGGATATACCGGTATTTGGTATTCCTATTTTCACGGAATAGTTTTGAGCACTGGTGGACTCGACTGTCTGTGTGTCAAGTTAATGACAGTAAAACTGTGGGCTGATTTCATTTGAATGCATGCTCATTTGATTGAATCTGAAATGGTCAATCCCATTTAGTTAAAAAACTCTTCTGACAGAAAAGTCAATTGAAAGAAAACCTTCTCCTCAACAAATATACCACAAAAAATGTTTGCATTCATGCACCCCCATGTGAGGGGCTTTGCTCCTCCCTCCATACTTATATATACTTACTCCATAGTTGTACAGTAGCTGACAAAAGTAAACAAAACACCATACCCTGTGAATTAGTGCTGGACTACAAACACAATCATCTAGAGGTATTGGGGCACAACATGACGCTGACCTTTACAATCCACACATACTCCACTAGATTCACTTCCCTAATAACTCCTATGATAAGAAATTATACCATCACATACTTTCTGTAGACTTATAAACTTTTCTATCAAATGAGGCAATTGGGGTTTAATTAGCTGCCATGATAGTGGACTAAACAGTCTGAAAAGAGAAGGAATGAGGGGTTGTAGCCTGCTTGCCTTTCCCAGAGGATGGGAGTGATTTGCAATCACTTTTGGGCATATAAGGCTGTTTAAGTTCCCCTGGTGGAGGGAATGACACTTGTGAAAGTGAGGGATGCCCACTACAGACAGCCACTAAACACAACTATCCATAAACCGGATGGATGTTTGTAGTTAGGGCTGTGAAAATAAAGGATTAACATACTTAAAATTTCTCTGTCTGCTATCTGAATTATGGCCACTTGCAGCTGACCCTCACTCTGGTGATGGGAAAGAGTGAGCCAATTGACCAAGGAAGTTTACTGATCAACAGATAACAGAAGCAAACAGCAGCAGCAAAAAAAAAAAAAATCCCAAAATTCATGTCCAGAGTCAATGCAATTCAGCCCCAAATAATAGTCATTTTGAGAGTCAGAATTTAATCTTATATACAGAATAAGGAATCTCATTTACAGATTGTATTGTTTTTATGAAGTTCATACACAAACAACAGCTTTAGTAGGGCAATCTAATTTAAAAACATACCTGCAGCCTTTACATCCATGACCTATATCTAATCATGAATCTAAACTATTCAGTATTACATGAGAAAAAACTTAACCACTCCATACTGAATGCATAATTCCAGATCCAAAGAATACTAGGAAGATACTACTCTCCTGATATCATGACAGCTGTAAGGGTGAGCTAATCTTATTAGTGGATTTTAATACATCACTGAATAAGAAAAAAAAATTAAGGCCTAATTTCTAAAATAGCTTCACTAGGTTATATGCAATTAATCTTACCAATCAGCCATGCAATTTCAAATGCAATGCACAATGTTCAACCATTTCAGTGGCCATTTTGTGATCTTCAAAGTATAGAAAAACAGGGTTTAGATTAGTTTATCGAAATATGTATTCATCCACAGCTAAACAGCCAAATTCATTACAGTAAAGCACAGTTTCCCAGGGTTAAGAACCACTGGGCAATCAACACAGTTTTGCCCTTTTCCCCACCATAGTGCAATCTTGGAGTTGGTATATATAGTTAGGGGTGGGGGGGTGAAGCCCCACACCTGAGTGAGAATGATATAGTGTGGTGTGTGTTCTGGAGTTCTAGAGGGTTAGTGTTTCTTAACCCTGGGAAAAATTCCTTGCTTCACTGTAATGAATTTCATTGTTTGGCCATCAATGAATACGTATTCAATGAATACACATTTTGATGAATTAATATAGACCCGACCAAACCTCATCCATCAATGTCAAAAACTACTATGATACAGAGCTATAATAACATGCTAATAACAAACACACAGTTATGAAGAAATTTTCAAAGTTGATTGGAAAAGTCAAGCATTAACAGCACATTGTGAGGGTGTGGAGGGAGAGATGATATAATCATCAAGCAAAGGAGAGTAGTATTGCTGGACTTGAATTCATCCTCAGGCCTTGGTGAATACCTTCACAAGGTAGACCCTGTTTCCAAGGTGACACTAATATATAGACTGTATTTTATATAGCATATATCATGGATAGAAGTAGGTTAAAAATAAAAGAGGCAGCTGGGTGCACAAGTCCCAGGGTAAAAAAGTGTGCAATCCCAGTACATACACTCATGCCAGGATTGAACAAAATGCCAGTGTAGTATTCTCAGCACACAGAAACATTCCTACAATGGGGTTAGGCCTTGTTGTAGAAGGAAGTAGTAGTCTACAAAAATCACAAAAACTGATAGGCCAAAAATAAGCCATAAAGATGATAGACTGTACTATTGATAAGAAAGAATTCATGTATTGCTACTGTAATGGAAGAAACCCCAGACTTCCCAGAGAGCAGATATTAAAAAATATTAAGAGAAAAATTAGAGGAAAGAAAAATTATTCCACAAGAAAAACTGCCAAAACCATCAAATGCAAATTTGTGTTCATTAATGTAACAGATTCATAAAAAAATTATATAGACCAAGAAATTTATTCCATAATAAAATGACAAATATTCAGTAAGTGCTTTTGTCCTGTTCCACAAGACTTCTTTAGTCAGAATAAACTCCCAATTCAACTCCAAAAAATACTAGTAAAATCATATCAATAAAATGACTAGTTAATTAATGTTTTAACCCTTTCCTTCTTAGATATGCTGTGAACTCTTCTCTGTTGTTCAAGCCAGGTGGATAACAGGCATTCATCTTAACCTGCCACAGATACTCTCTCCAACTTATTTCTTCCTCTGCATCAGATATGCTTTCATAATTTTCTATTTGATATAAAACTATGAAGTTAAAATCGACTTTTCACTTACTGCTATTATAAAGCTTACTAGGTGTAAGTAGGATTTAACCCATATAGCTTATGCAGCAGTGATCAATATATGGACCATTGAGCTGTACATATATAACTAATGACCAACTTGAAAGAAAACAGTACATTTAACTAAAACTTCTCATCCATTACTCAAAGTGCTTCACTCATACTAGCTGACCACGTAGCAAAATATAAATGCCACAGCACAGAAGTATCATTTCCAGGTTTTTCCAATGCAGTTTATGACGTTTATTATGAGTTGCTTCTTACAAGGCTTCATAACATTGGATAAAGCAAGACAGTTTTACTCTGGTACTCAAATGACCTTTCAGTCCCCTACTCATTTTACAATAATACGTGCATTTTCACATAACAGTACAGCTGACACTAGATCCTCTCAAGGATGTACACTCAGTGTTTTGTTTTGTTTTGTAGAATTTTACCAATTCTAAATACAATTTTAATTGTATTTTACATTTGTTTACTGGGCTGGAGGTCTGCTGGAACACTGTCAACTGCAGGCTCATCCTGGGTTGCAACAAGCAATAAATCAATGTGAAGATATACAACAATAAATGCAACAAAAACAGTAGCATAACAAGTAAATTTTACAGTTCATTACACAAGTGTCAATCGTAAAGGAACCTGTAAAGTTAGCATATTAATACCATTCTAGGAAATTCCAAAATTCCAGTTTGAAATAAAAAAGAAATCAACTTAGCATTAACTTGCACTAACAATGTAATCCAAGCTAATATGTAATTTTTTATAAGAAAAAGTTGTCTCTTACAGTGAACAAGTGAAAGTTAAACTAATCTTACATAAGGGAGTGAGCAAGCAAGGCTTCTGTGCATAAGGATGAGTTAATTTATTTATGTGATATCACCTGTATTGGACATTTATGTTCATGTTTTCCCAAAACAGCTTTGATATCTTCAATAACTGGATCCAGCAAAGTAAACTCACACTTTATGGAAGCAAATGTAATATTCAGTAAACCTTCTCACTTACAATCGACCATCCTAGCATTTCCAGCAATTTATGGATATTTTAAACCGAAGAAATAGTTTCATATTGAAGATACATAGGCATTACATTAGATCACAAACTGCACATTCTCAACTAAACAAAACATATGCATTGCAGTACACTACAAACTAAACATTCTTGACTAAACAGAACATAAGCATTGTGTTAGACTACAAAGAAAACATTCATGACTAAACAAACAAGTGAATCGTTGCTGGTGCACAGTTAAAAATTCCACTGGGGGTGATTTCCTATTGAAAACAGCAATTGAAGTTGTGTTCCTCGCTGCCTTTTTCCTTCTGGCTACTGATGCTTAAGGAATTGCACCTTGACCACCTATATAAGGAATATATTTTACATTGACATATAGCTATCTCTCTCTCTCTCTTTATATATATATATATATATATATATATATATATATATATATATATATATATATATATATATATATATATATATATATATATATATATGTGTGATGTTTGCAGATGACATTGTGGGAGCAGGTTGAAGGGACCCTGGAGAGGTGGAGATATGCTCTAGAGAGGAGAGGAATGAAGGTCAGCAGGACTAAGACAGAATATGTGTGTGTGTGAATGAGAGGGAGGACAGAGGAATGGTGAGGATGCAGGGAATTGATTGGGCGAAGGTGGATGAGTTTAAGTACTTAGGATCAACAGTTCAGAGTAATGCTGACTGTGGAAGAGAGGTGAAGAAGAGAGTACAGGCAGGGTGGAATGGATGGAGAAGAGTGTCAGGAGTGATTTGTGACAGACGGGTACCAATAAGAGTGAAAGGGAAGGTCTACAAGAGGATAGTGAGACCATCTATGTTGTATGGGTTGGAGATGGTGGCATTGACAAAAATGCAGGAGTCAGAGCTGAAAGTGGCAGAGCTAAAGATATTAAGATTTGCACTGGATGTGACAAGGATGGACAGGATTAGGAATCAGTATGTTAGAGGGTCAGCTCAGTTTGGACGGTTTGGAGACAAAGTCAGAGAGGCGAGATTGCATTGGTTTGGACATGTGTTGAGGAGGGATAATGGGTATATTGGGAAAAGGATGCTAAGGATGGATCTGCCAGGTAAGAGGAAAAGAGGAAGGCCTAAGATAAGGTTTATGGACGTGGTGAAAAAGGACATGCAGGTGGTTGGTGTGACAGAGCAATATGCAGAGGACAGGAAGAAATGGAAACAGATGATCCGCTGTGGTGCCCCCTAACGGGAACAGCCGAAAGAGAAGAAGAAGATATACATACATATATACATATGTGAATATATATACATATATATATATATATATATATATATATATATATATATATATATACATACATATAGATAGAAATAGATATATGGATATAGATATATATATATAGATATACCATGAATAATAAATAGGCAGCAAAGGAAGAATTTCTGGATATAATAAGTGAGGAAGAAAAGTACAGATGTACTGAAGCTGGAAGGGGGAGGAAGATGAAAGTTGTATCAGTTGTGTCTAAGAAGTAGAGAAGAAAGAAGGAAGAAAGGGGAGGAGTATGAAGAGGGGTGGTGGCATTTGTTAGAGTTGAATTTGTTGCCTGGAGCATCTCAGGCATGACAGGATGAAGGCATCTTGCTCTCTGGTAAACTACATGTTAACATTTCACATAATAAATAGATCATGTCAATCAATAAACCTTTTTGTCTTCGAATCTGATAAATTAAATATAACATTTGGAAACAGAGCTCCAACCACTTAGCTGCCGACTGAGTGGAATAAATGCCCACTTATTCTGAGATATAGTCCCAAACACTCAGCGTGCAAATCCAGATGGAAATTTCACATTTCAAAAATAAGATATTTATCATGCAACATAACTTCTCTCATTCTTTCCTGTCAATAATATATAACAAAAAAATATTCACATAGTTCTTTTTTACTTATCTCTTTCTATTTCTTTTTAACCATCCTATATCTCTCTCACTTCTATATCTATTTTTCTTATATTCTTCACCTATATTTTTCTATAAATAAGTTATTTTTGTATTTAAATGCACTTGGTGTTATTATATTTGTTGAGTATTATATTTTCTTACCGGCCTGTGTGATTAATTTTGCACATCAATTTTCAGGTATGTGTTTTATACTCAAGCTCTCATTTGTCTTAGAATGCCTGAGGATTGCATAGAAACAGGTAACTGGTGATAGGATAGAGTTAGTCTGGTTTAGGGAAGTCTAAGGTTGCCATCTTTTCAAATGCCAAAAGTGGGACATATTTTATGGTAACATAATACTTTGCAGGTCAAACCATATCCACAATTGATGCAAAGAACTGCAATATATGTTTTGTAAAAAATAACACCTCTCTCTTGTAGAATATGAGTTATTTTTGCTGTTTCACATAACATTATTGCATTTCAGGTACAAAATAACAATTTTATGAAACTATTTAGAGGAAATGTAACAAATTTTGTGGTAAAATCTCAGGGCAGTTGCCATTTTTCATGTTTTTTTCACAGGACGCAATGGTCCAAATAGGGACTGTCCAACTTTATGAGGGACAGGCAGTAACCCTAGTTAAGTCTGGTCTACCCTTTATGAATGAACATTAGGACAAGCAGGTCAGAAAATGCATAGCTGGAAGAATACTTGGGTAGTGAGAGGGATTCCTTTCCCTTTAATTTTCCTAACTCTGCTGTGCAGCTTAGTGCAATGTCCTTGAAGAAGTCCTGTTAAATCATTTTGGTAGGTATGCATTTCGTTTCTGCCATCGAAACTGCTGGAAACATAAACTACCTAGGAGATTAATAATACTTAACTATTATGTATATTAATAAAATTGATGCAAACCATGACTGACCAGGAAGAGTATTGCTGCATATCAAATAGGTCAGCTGCTATGCAGGATAGCATAACTCCTACTCCAGTTTCATCAAGGTGCAAAGAAAAGTAAGTGCTGCAACTGTCATAAAATTGGCCACAGTTACTGGCAATAAATAAGTAAATTATACATAATGATCTTGCTCTATACTCCACTTAATTACTCCCATGAAAATAAAGAAAAGGCATTATTCATTCTGTGAGTCATGTGACTACTGAGGTACAAGCTACATGGTTTCCTTAATAATCATTGATTTCACCAAAAATACGATAACTTTTGTTAGAAGAAAGCAATCAACTCAACGCTTATATGAACAATGTAAGCATGACTAAACTAGCTTGTCTGTTAGACTGGTGCCATGTTTATAAAACTAAGACACTGCTACACTACTACAGTCAAAGTTACAGTTGTGAAGTGCCAAGCAGATTAAGTATTACAGTAATTTTCCAATGATGGAAGGTATTTTCCATTCATCTGGACATGTCAATATAGGATACACACACACTCATAAAGAAGATAAGTCTATATAAATATATATATATATATATATATATATATATATATATATATATGTATATGTATGTATATATATATATATATATATAAATATATATATATATATATATGTATATATTTTTATATATATATATATATATATATATATATATATATATATATATATATATATACACATATATAGATACAGATTAGATATAGGAATATATATATATATATATTAGTCTGCACCTTATCCTCATTTCAAGTGATGAGCTACTGTAAAGCATGTCACGACCAACTACAGCGAGTCCCAAAATATGAAGACTGAATAGCTGAAAGAACAAACTTACATATATTAACTCCAAGATTCCATTTCTCATAATATTCATTTTTCTCCAAGGTGTGGTGATCCTGGAGTTTATATATGTAAGGTCAGGGTGTGTGGGGGGGCTTGCCCTCCTGCACAAAGAAGTTTTAAGGAGAAGAACAATTTTCTAAATTTACTCTTCTCATGTGTTTGTGGTGTTTTTTGGGGGCTTGTCGGCACTCAGCATTTCAAGTGCTGATATTTTAATAGGGAGCAAACAAATATAAAAACATAATTCAAGCATGAAAAGTTTGAGCACAGTACAATAACTATAATGCATATCAAGAGAGGGAGTTATGCAGGACCAGTCCCTGTTGGCATGCGTGTTTGAACCCTCGGCCTTCACCCTTGCGATCAAACCTGACCAGTCAAATCTCTGCACATTTCCTACACCTGTCAGGTATTATAGCAATAAAACATCTTCCAACAAACAAAAGATTCCTTGCATGTGTATCAGGATGACCAAAACATAGGACTGAATCAAGCTGGAAGGTAAATAATCCTGCTGTGGATATATTCAGGCTGTCTGTCAATAACAGGTGAATTAGTATTCAGGAACTCCAACATTATGATACATATAATCTTTCCTATAAAAGAAGAGAGGCTTTCAAGAATGTAATTATTTCCCTCTTCTCCTTCAAACTTCTTTTCAAGGAAACTTCCTTTGCCAACCTGCAGTTTTTTGGAAACACCATATTTTTTAAATTTCGGCCATAAAGTTCAGTGAAGGGCTTATTGTTGTCTACAATTAACTCTTAAAATCTTCATAGTAAATACTTCACTACTTCCTCAGTAGTCAGTCTTTGATTTATCCATACTTGTTTTATTTTTCTGGGCTAGTAGTACTTTGTCTTGTCTTTTGATTATAAACCCAACAGTATGTATTCATTCAGCTCTCATTGAATTTTGAAGTCCTGACAATGGTTCTTCTAAGAAGGCAGTGCTTCTACAGCTTAAAATCATGGCTATCATAATGTGATTAGACTTGAAAAATTCTTAGTGCAATTATTGTATATGCCACACATTAAAACATTTAAATATCTCACTGCTGTCAATCAGCTGTTGCCATCTTGAATGCATACCCATTTTATATGCAATAAGTACAGATTATGTGTCAGTTTCTGAGCAGTGACTCATGCTTTTTTGGTTATTTACTGTACTGCGCAGGGGATATCATTCATTTTGCTGAACACTAGTGTTCAGTTTAATATCAATTTTGTTGCAAATACTTTCATGCCTCAATTTTGCATTCATCTGCAGAGAAAGGCAGAAAAATGATCTGCTAAAGTTAAACTGAACAGTCCTACTGTGTATTTTTGACACTAAATTAAAGCTTTCCCATAAACAGTTTGTAGGACAGATTAAAAAAAAGAATGATTTATTGTCAATGTCAATGTTTTCAGTGCATGAGACATTATTTTTTGTTCTAAACAATGAAAGAAGATGCAACAATTTCAGTTTTAAATCTTGTCAGTTGCATATACAAATGGGAAAAATGAACTGTGATACATAATTTGAGGTTTTGTAAGTTGAATAAATATTGCTGGAGTAACTGTACTTTGTATTTAGGATGTGTTACCAGGTAATTACAAAGACATGTGTCTGGAGCGTTTCTCCCCAGCCTCTGCTGAAAATTGACTTCATTCCCAAATCGGACTTTCCCAGTAAACAAATGTTAAAATAAAAAAAATAATAAAATAAAATAAAAATAATTCCATCCCATTGAATCATATTACCTCAGCTGTCTAAAATTAAAGTTTCATGCAGCATTTCCACACTATTATAACATGTTGTTAAAGACCTGCAACCTATAACATTCTTTTTTTTGTTTTCCTCCCTTGAGGATCTTGTTTGATGGGACCTCTTCTGACACCCAAATGGTAAACCATTCCAAGGCCATGGGAGCTTCTGTCCTCAATTGGTCCAGTCATTTCAAGTCCATGGGAACTGGGAAGTTCTGGGTTGGATGAGAGAACTACAGCCCATTTGCTCCCACCAGGAAATCCCGATAAGCCTTCTGTCTCCCGAGAGTCAGGTGATAGGAAGAAGGCCAACTTGCAGGCCCTGGGGGGCAGCCTACCCTGTCCCATTTGGGAGTACTGCATCCCCCTCAGCATTTCTGTTGTGCCCATTATTGCAGAACCTAAGAGGAAGTGAGTCTTTGCATGCATGATTCCACTGAGCTAGGTGCTACATATAGTGATTGCTTTGCCTTACCTGACTCTGTCTGCACTAGGTAACCTTGTGTCACCCAATAAAGCAAGGCAAGCTGCCTCCCTCTCCCTGTGATAGATGAGCCAGTAGTGACAGCTTACTCCCATCCCCTGGCCACCTCCTACAAGTGCTATGGCCACTCATCAAACTCTGGTCACCTGTGCCATAGTCAGAGTTTTATCCCGGTATGTCACAGAACTGGTTGCTACCTATTACATTCTTCTGCCAAAAATGCTGATATGGGGCTAGAACCTCACACCTTCTCATTCTAGTGTGTAGAATGCATAGATGAAGGTAGAATACACAGCCTTATGTTTCTTTTTTACTTTAAATTTTAGTGCAAAAGTTAATTCATTAACATTACTTTCTGTTTCATAAGCCTCATATTATATCTTAAGACCATGCATCAGTATCTACATACTTAGTACTGAACTTCAGATAACTGAACTGCAGCACAGAAATCACATCGAGAAATTGTATTCAGAATTATAATAAAGTGTAGATGACAGTTACTTTTCAGGAAGAAGAAATGAAGGAATCTTATCCAGAATTTCTGTCCACAGTCAAGATGCTGGTAAACTGTACCTACTTGCATGTTAATTTAAACATGCAATAACATCATAGTGAAGAAAAGAGATCACTTGAAACTATACACCAATGATGGTGCAGGCAGAAACAAATGAACCTGTATTCCTTCACAAACAGCACCATATGTCATAAAATATGCAGGTAATGGATTCATGCATCTATTGTATATATGTGTGTGCATGCGCACGCGCATGTGTGTGTGTGTGTGTGTGTGTGTGTGTGTGTGTGTGTGTGTGTGTGTGTGTGTGTGTGTGTGTGTGTGTGTGTGTGTGTTACAACTTCCAAGAAATGTTTTTTTTTTTATTGATCTTTTAACCATTAATAGCAAACAGATGTGCAAACTGCCTTGGTAGAACTTTCAGTTTCTTCCACAATTAAAGCATAATTACGTCATGTTTATCTAGACAACTGAATCATTAAAATTTAAATAAACAAGAGTATTGATACCAATGTAATACTTCCTAATATGGAAATGCTACTATGCTAGATCTTAACCATTTTAGGTATGTCCACCAGATACAAGTGTCCCTTATCAGGAGCAACCAGGGAATAATGTCTGGCTAAATTACTTGTTCTGAGTCACACAGACAAATGGAGGCTGAGAAAATCAAAGCCTGTTGTGAAGACTGGGTGAAGATAGGTGAAGGCTGCCAGCCTAGCCAGATAGAATTTTGGAGATAATTCTGTCATCTGTATAATTAATGTAAACCACAGGCTTGTTTTAAATGGGAAAAATAGTGTTACATGTGGAACTGGAAATAAATGTATCAACAGTGCCTCTACTGACCAAGTAAAGCATGTTGTGACCCTTTGATGTTAAAACTTGGAACCAGTAAGTCTACAGTGAGGCATCCTGTCTATTGTTTTAAGGCCAGAGTTAATGGCCAGAATTTACATGCATAAATGTCCTTTATTGCTCTGGTTTCTGCACAGAGGTGAAGAATGTAAATGTAGTTTCTGTCAGCCTGGGAACCCAGGGAAGTGTGAAGAATGATGTAATGTGAACCAGGAATGTTATTTTAAAAACAAACAGAATCAGAGAGCATTAAGCATTTTTGTCTTGGCCATCCAACTCACTGTCTTGCTCTATATGTAAGTTTATCTTAGACTTGTGCTTTCCCTTAGAAATAGCTAGAAACTAGAAAGATTAGACTGTTTTTCTGTGATGTCAGAACTGCACTACTGAATTATTTTAGGTATTTCTCTGTGATCTCTGAACTCTTGACTAGCACTGTGTAGTAAAAAGTATTGTCTTATGTTTTGACTATTTGTTAGTACATATCTTTAAACCTTTTCAACTGTGGCTGTTTTTGTAGTGGTAATTTAAGTTCTTTAGAGTACTTGCATGACTATGGTAAACTTGTACAAAGCCACTTCAATAGCTTTAGCCCTGGGCTATACTACCAATTGGATAATAATATTGCACAGTAATAATTGGACACCCTTTTAAGGGCCTTTGAGTAGCTGATAAATATTAGTGGGTGGAGGCAGCTGGTACTACCATACAGGATGGGAAAAAGGGCACAGCTGGATAACCTGTGCCAGCCTTCCCCAGGAGAGTCTGGGTGGTTGTATAAACTCTTCTCAAAGTGTGTGTGTGTGTGTGTGTCAGCTACTTGGGCAGGGACATGAAGCACTGGTTGGACAGTGAGGGTGCTGGAGGTTTTAGCTTGCCCACTAGGCTGAGATCTGGACCCTATAGCTGTGCCAGTGGGCAGTCTTACTGGGGACCTGGAGAGCAAGGGAGCGATCAGCCCCGGACTGACTGTGATCTCTGTGTGCTCTTAAGGGAAATTGCACTTTACTGTGTTTATTTGTTATCCTTTCCTGGTGTTAGTGGTGAGGACTGAGGCTCCTTGATTGCTGGCCCAGGGCACGGGCGTCACACCTGTATTACAGGATATAGAGTTTTTACCAGCTGAAAGCCCAATTCCTCTGTGTTAACTGCCCGACAATATCTTAATCACTGAAATAAACATCAATAATCAAAAAAATATTGGGTATCTAATTCAAAAATACTACATAGTCAAAAATACTACACAGGCAAATAATCATGTCTTCTTCTACTTTAAGTATTCTTCCTTCAGATCCCAGCTTGATTAGTTAATTGTTTCCTATAACCATCTTGCATCCTAGAGCTACCTATACATTTACACAGCTATATTCAAATAACAGAAAACACAAAGGGTGGCCATACAGGGATCCCTCTACTGCAATGGGCATACCTCAGGGATAAGTGTTGGGTCCAAAACTGTTTAATCTTTTATCTTCAACATTTCCTAGATTACTGCATACAGACATGGCTTAAATAAACAAAACACTGATGGAGCATATCAACACAAATAACAAAAGGCTGGAAAAAATGGAAGAAGCTTTAAACAGAGATTCAGATGAGATGATAAAGCTGCAAAAATCAAAGGTCAAAATGCAGAAAAGGCTGGATGAATATGAGACTGCTCAGGAAAAGATGTTTCAAAATATAATAGAATTAGAGGACAGAGCAGATAGGGAAAACCTGAGATTTTCAGCTATACCAGAGAAGTTGGAAGGAACAGCCTGCACTGATTTTATGAAAGCACAAATAAGCAATTGGACTGGTATTCCATAGCAGGAGTTGTTAGCTGAAAGGGCACATCATGTGCATGCTCCAAATCTAGCTGTATGAAAACATTTCCTTGATTAGCAGGTGTATGGTTAGCAAATTATGTGGATTACTGCAAAACAGGAATGATTGTAGTATCTAATAAAGATATGAGCAAACTAAATCATTACATTGCACTATAGGAAGCTGGTCACAAACTCTAGGTTCACAGCTCAGCACGCACTGATTTTTTTTCCACTGGTAGAGGGACGTTCACTAAATTATAGCATTTCCTTTTTTAACTCATCCCTGGAACAAGTGAAACTGTTTAAAAATCTTTCATTCAGCATTCTAACAGATAAGTTTAATTTTAAGGAATATTCCTATATTCTATGATCACAAGCATTCAGAAGGTGGGGCTGTTATGTTTTACCATGGCAACTAGGGATTCTGTCTCAGATATATATATATATATATATATATATATATATATATATATATATATATATATATATATATATATATATATATATATATATATATATATATATATATATATATCAATATATATATATATATATATATATATATATATATATATATATATATATATATATCTATATATGGTTTACTTTCAAAATGTGGAATGGCAGTTCGTCAAATAGTGGTTGGTCAAATGTGTGTTCTACCAACGTCCATAATGTCAAACTGAAAATACTTGAATTCATATTAATGGAAGTGAGTACACATTCGCTAATATGAAGTTGACATTTTGAATTCAGATCACAGTACAGTGTGGATCGGTAAATTTTCTCTTTTCCTCACTGTAATGCGATCTTGGCGTCAGTATATATAATATATGCAGGGGGTGTGGGAGGTATGGCCCCCCCTTTAAAAACATTAATGGTAAAACAGACTTTCAACGTTCTGATGTTTGAATGTTGATTGTCATGGTTACCATTTCTGACATTTTTGTAATTTGGTATTGCCAAAGTTGGATCAACAATTTGATAATTTTACAAAATATGTTTTGAGTTTCAACATTTTGATAGTAAACCTATGTGTGTGTGTGTGTGTGTGTGTGTGTGTGTGTGTGTGTGTGTGTGTGTATGTATATATATATATATATATATATATATATATATATATATATATATAGGGTCTATATTAAATCACAGAACACTTAAAAAAAGCGAACGGTGATTGATCGACCCTATGTAAACGAAAGCTTACAATGTTGAAGTGTCAGAACAGCGATTTTTTCCAAGGGAAAAAAATCGCTGTTCCAACAACAAAAAATAAATAAATAAAAATCAATTTCAAACATTACATTAAGTGTGGGGCTTCACCCCCCCACTTAAATATACCAACTCAGAGACCGCACTACAGTGCCGAAAATGACAAAATACCAAACGGCCAAGCAAATTCTTTCCAAGGGAAAGAATTCGCTTAACAGCCACTTTGATATTTTGCATTTTCAACCTTTTAAGTTCGACCAAGATGCATTCGAAAGAATGCGTCTTCGGTCTTCTAATATAGACCCTATATATATATATATATATTTTTTTTTTTTTTTGTAGGATATACATAATTTCTCCCATATATATATATATATATATAGATATATAGATATATATATATATATATATATATATACATATATGTGTGTGTGTGTGTGTGTGTATATATATATATATATATATATATATATATATATATTCATCTTATCTTAGACCCATTTTACAGTACAGTTTATGGTTCACCCTTCTGTCTGTAAAAGTCAGGGCTGGTATTCCTGCTTGAGGTTGTGCAATGTAGACTCACTAAGCTAAGTCCATGTTTGAAAGATTTGGCTTATAAAGAAAGGCTTCAGAGACTGAATCTGTATAATATAGCATACATACTGCTGTGTGGTATACTGTATCTTACTTTTAACATATACACCTTACAAAAACTACAAGTTACAATAGAGTTTCAAACTTGACAACTGGAGAGTGACCTGTATAGTATATCCACAATAATGCAAACTGAAGGAAACAGAGCTAAAACAAGATATGCTTATAGCAGAGCTATTATAAAGACCCTTGTAATAAACTGCCTAAAGCTATTAAGATCGATAACAATTTTTCAGGTTGACCTGAACTTGTATATGGGGACAAACAATTTAATTATAACTTTATATAGTCAGTGTACCTTGCTTACCTGGTCTGATCATTGTTTTCTGAACATATGAACTAGTGTAGTTGTAACACGTTCTTCCCACTTTTCATTGATTCTCTGTTAGTATGCAAGCTATCATGTCAGACCTATTGCCCTAAGACAATGCAAAGTTGAGAAGCACACCTTTCACCCCTCCTACAATCCATAGCCTTTCCACAGTCTCTTCATGCATCTATCCTTATCGCATATTGTATGAAGATTTATATATTTCTATCTAGTGCCATCCTCCTTTACAATAATCAGATGAGGTACCTTACATCCTAGTCAAGGGAGCATCTTCAAGTGACTATTCATAGAAACCAACACCTAAAATATTGTATCCTCATCCTGTCTTAACTTCGGACATTTCGGACATTATTCAACTTGCTTTTCTTGATATGTTCCAGACTAGATCTACCATTTAGCCAAAGTCACTAATTACAATAACTAGCAGGGGGTATGGCATGTATAACATTTTTCTGTATTGTAATCTGGAAGATAACCCATCTTAAAAGCAATAACTTAATATAGCCTTTCTTCATAGCTTTCACTCCTGTAGAAAATGTAGAATGGTTGATATGACCTATACTTCACACTCATCCTTCCTATTGACCCATAAAGTAATAGTGCTCCCCATTCCAAGGGTGGAGAGGGTTTTTCTCATTTGTGTAAAATCCACAGAAACATTTATATCTGATATTTAAATTCTCCATGAGATTCATTAATAATTGTGTAGGCTTTGCAGAAACCTTGCGCAATTGCTGCATGCTCACGCAACGAGCAGCTGCACTCGTTGAATATGCATGCTGCTTATCTTGCTTACACGATTCCAAGCACTGTTTTATGGCAAGCAGACGTCTTGGTGGACATGAAACAGTGCAGTGAGCATGAGCATACAGTATAAACAAAAGTACTTACCTGTAGGCAAATCTATTATGTAAGCACGCATTGCCAGCTTATATGAAGTAAAGGCAAAGCAAATACATGCAGGAAAAGTGAAACTGGGCTAATTTACATAGAATACAATGTGAACAGTGTAGGGATAATTACGAGGGGAGGGTAAATTTATTTATTTATTTTTTTATTTTACATTTGTTGACCAGGTTTGTCTAGCTGAGCTGAAGAGCCCTTTGTCAGAGGAGGCCCGGGGTGAAAAGTTACAACATATTATATAATTTTCATTATAAATTAGCATTAAACAGCAATGTTACAGGATTACAAGGCATTAAGTAGCAATACAATGTTATACAGTGTCAATAATCAGGAGCATAGCAAAGCTCTTTCAAGATGTATAAAAAGAAATAATATGTCATTAAGATGAGTATAGTTTTTGGGGTAAGTGGTTAAAAAACCCAGTTTTATCATGATGTAGTTGCATGAAGACAAGACAATTACAATAGAATGTCTCTGTGAGGCAATTTGCTTAATAGATTTTAGAAGACAGTAGAAAGAGTAGTCAAGGAAGATTAGAGAGAGCTAGTGAGAAGAGTGAGTTAAGGGCAGGAAGTAGATTAAGGTATGAGAAGTAGGGGGTGTTAAGGAGGGAGAGTGCAGTGGCAGGACCAGTGATGTTTAAAGTGCTCTTTGGTGGCTGTCTTAAATTGTTTGGGGTGTGTAAAGGTCTAGATTTCTAGTGGGAGCCTATTCCAGGCAATAGTGGGGTGATAGCTGTATGTGTTATGTTCAAATTTAGACTTGGGTTTGTAGATTTGTAGTAGGTCTTTGTTAGAGCTTCAGAGAGGTCTGGAGGGAGAATAATAGGAGATGAGAGGGGATAGTGCCGGGCAGTAGGAAGGCTGGTATAGGATCGAATGGATGATCTGGAGCTGAGAGAAAAGAAGCTGGTGGGGTAATTCAAGCCAGTTTAGGTGTTTTAGTGAGAGACTGTGATGGGATTTGTAGGTTTGTTGGGCAGCAAATTTGGTAACTTGTTGTAGGCTGATTTGAGTTTGGTCAGGAGTGCTGAGTTAAGATTTGTGAGAATTTGAGAGTTGTACATTAGACTAGGTAGAAGATAAGTAAGAGAGAGACTAATCTTGGCTTCAGAGGTAAGGAACTTCTTGTTACGGTAAAAGAGCCGTAGTTTGAATGAGTCTTTATGATATAGTTATTAACATGTAAGCCAAATTTAAGCTGATCATTGATGGTGAAACCTAAGAGCTTAGTGCTGGATTCTACCTGAATGGGAATGTTAATAAGGGACTGTATGAAGGAGGGTTTAATATTGTTGAATGTTTTAGGTAGGAGGAGTAACAACTAAATGGAAAACTTGTACTTACTTAATTCATTTAAATGTGATGATGCCACAAAAACTATGTTTTTCAATAGAAAGAGGTCTATATTGATGGTAATAGTAAATAATCCTGTTTCCAAATTTTTACCTATGTACATAACTTAAAAATGGACATGCTAACAATGGATGTGAGAGGGAAACAATACAACATAGAAAGTAAGGATAGTAAATGTGATATTAATGTTGATAACATAGCAAGTTGAGATAATAGCAAGGGCAATATACAGAAAATGTAAGGGTGATAGTTGAGTGTAGTGCTGCATCCTCCACTCCATCCTGTATAAACATGGCATGAGCCTTATAGCAAATGTGTCATACACAGCTGACAGGGACACATTTTAACATTTGTCATTGGGAAACCATAGATAGAAGGTATATTACACTGACACAAGTCTTAGGCAAGTATGTGTTTTATATACATGTGCATGATGGACAGTAATATAACAGCAATCAAAATACACAAGTGAGAAATCATGCAGATCTGAAGACATTGTATTAGTTTAAGCTCTCCTTTGTAAATGGAGTGCATCTAATGCAGAATTATACTGGGCATGCTTACAAGAGATTGCAGTGAATACTGCCATAACTGCAAGTAAACAACACAAACACACATTATTTGCATTAATAATAAACAAAAATTAAGAACAATAACTTCATGCAGTGTTGTTTGTGTAATACCAATATATTCATAGTGTTTGTCCTTCACTGGAAATGAACAGCAAGGAATGTAAATTCATTAGCTATAAATGTGTTTATGAATCACATGCGCCACATTGGAAGTTTTAACAATTATTGAGACTACACTTATTTGAAGTCCTTATACCATATGATTGTGTTACAATTGTATGATATAAAAGAGCTGGGGGAGGCCCCTCCCACTGTAATTGGACACATCATAGCACTCGTGGATGTCAATCATGCATAACAGAGTTAGGATATGAAATGCTTGCAGTCAGCCAATGTGGGTTTTGAGTACCTAACTAAGTGATGACAGAAGCTACATGATATTGGAAATAATGAATGTGCCACAATGCCACTGGTGCTGCAAATGTGAGATATTTTGGCCTTTGAATCCATGACATCATTTTATTGATGCATAGCAGATGTGTGCCTGTCATTTCTTTAAAAATACTGTTGCTGTATATGTGTTTATCACACAGCCTTGTCTGCTATTTGGCATATTGCAGACACACATGATACATAATACAGTCATCACTGTAATGTGGGAATGGCAATCAGACACAACGTGTAGATAATCATTGAGTCAAACACATGCCTTACTAAGGCACTAGCATGCAGTGCATAGTCTCGTCTTTATGCTGCAGGAAAAGCCTTAGTAGTTCTCATGTGAATGCCAAATGTCATCCAGTTACATCATCATTATGAAAAAAAGCATTTCTGTGTGAAAAGGGAGTGGAAATCATTGTAATAGAAATCCTCAACCATACATGTACACAGCAGATACTTGGGTGACAACAATGTTACCTACCAGCACATTTACAGATATAGTGACACAACTGAGCTGGATTTGAGCAGACTACCCAAGATCAAAAGGTACAGAACACTGCTTGAATCACACATGCCATACGAGATGTTCTTTTACAATTGTGGCAGATGACATCACCATTCTTTCATACATTGATGTTCTAAAAATGTATGAAGATGGTTGAGGTGCATAGTAACACTGCACATCTAATGCATGTAGTATGTGTAGCTGTGTAGTGTTATTATGCATGCAGCATATGTAGCTGTGTAGTGCATGGTAATATTATACATCTACACATACTACATGCATTAGATGCTATCTCTACACAGCATGACAACCACAGACAGTAATCAATGTTTGCTGGAGTCAAACCTTTTCCCTCTGTACTTACACAGTCTAGATAGCATAGCATCAACAGACAACACCACAGGGTAACTCATGTGGCCACTTTGATGTGGTTCATTTTTGATAGCATGATGTAAGCATTGTGTTTTCAGAACTGTTTATTGCCTAGGGATAATACAGATGTATAAGGTAATCCTCTGCCAAGGAAAATGCATCTCTTAAGTGGAAGTTTACATAAGTGGTGATGTCACAGACACAATTGTATATGACAGTTCACACAATGACATTAGTTACCCAATGTTGGATTCAACCACCTACCTATGTATTTATACAAACTATACAACACAGAATTAGCTGCAAGCATCACTGGAGAAGTCTGAGTTATAAGGGCACAGTGTGCAATTTTGACATACTGATCTTAATGGGATGGAGAGAAGATGTTTGTGGTAAAACTGGGATAAGGAGATAGGGGCATCCAAGTCCATGTTAATTTCTTCCATTGACTGGAAGTTGATATATTATTTTTGTGCAGGAAATTATACATTATTGACACTTAAGCCACAAACATGCATTCCCCACTGTGAACCTCCCTATCTAGTTATGCAATCTAGAGAACACAGTATTAGCTGCAAGTGACATATGACAAGTCTGACTCCTAAGGGAGAGAGTGCACTTCTGACAGTATGACCTCAATAATGTGTTGCAGATAAGAACTTTCTGCTAAAAGTGGGATAAACTGCAAAGAAAGCTGTATCCAAAGTTAAAGTATTTTCCTGAGTTGAAGTGAATACAACATATCTGTTCTTGAAGCTTTATTTCCATGGCACTAGAACCACACAGACACCCAAGTTCACCACTGTCAGATTTGAACCACAACCTCACCAGTTACACCAGCTAGAGAACACAGTATTAGCTGCAAGTGCATCAGAAGTCTGATTCTAATGAGGAAATTTTAACAGAATGATGTCATCACTGTTTTGTAATGAAGATGTTTGTGGTAAAACTGTGATAAGGGGATGGTGGAATATTTAACCAGGTTGATTTTTCCCTAACTTGAATTTAACATGTCTGTTTAGAAAGCTATATATACTTCAAATTGCACACACACACACACACACACACACACACACACACACACACACACACACACACACACACACACACACACATTCCCCATGGTGAGAATTGAACATGCCATCTATGTTACAGAATCTAGACAGCACAGTGTTAGTCACAAGCACCACAGGAGAAGTAGCAAAACAGTGAAGTATCGTGTCCAAGTTTGTCTTCTACAATAAAAACGAAATCCAAAAGCTACAAGTGGAATATACTATCGGTTGCTATATATGTACACAATTGGCAGTTTAAACAAGGGATAGTATGAGTTGTCATAACATGAGTTGTTTTCACTCTTTGTAAATCTTTATAACATAATTATTCCTTCAAATTCCTATTTCTTTTAAATTAAAATTGAATTTTTCACCTACTGTATTCCTTATCTCAGGAATTGTTGATAATATAATTTCATCAGATCTTCTGTTATATTTCATAAAATATCTCATACAAAATTTCCACATTTTTATTTCCGATTATCATGCTTACAAAAATATGATACTCCTATAGTGTCACGTTCTAATTCATCTTTAAACTTATTCGCTTATAGAAGATCTGGTTGATAACTTCTATCTATAAATTCCATTACCATTTCATTAATTTGTTCATTAAAGTTATGCTTTTCTGTATTCATGCTCTTAAAAAATGCCCATGAACCACCCCATTAAAAACAGGCTTAGGATGCATATTTGTTCTATGTAGATACCTATTCTTTTTTAACATCTTCCTTGTGTATTTTAGTATGTATTGCACCATCTAAATTATAAATAAAAATATCTAAAAATTTAATTCTCTCCGATGAAAATGTAGGTTTAAACCATAAAAATGTGCTAGTTTCATGAAAATATTCCAAAAAAGCATAAATTGAGCCTCACTTCCTGACCATATTAAAAATATCGTAAAAAACATTTTTAAAACAAAATATATAAAGCATATATACAGTTAAAAACAAACTGTTCTTCCCAATGAGATAATATAATATTTGCATAGGTTTTAGCTACAGGTGTTCCATTTGCCACTGTTCTGTTGGAAATAAATATTTTCACCAAACATAAAAAGCATTATTAGATAATACTATGTCTAATAGCATACAAATAGTTTCAGACTGTCCAGAAGTTTTTGAACTTTTAACCCATATGAAGTCTCTATTAGCTCGTAATCCATATTCATTGGGAATAACAGTGAATAATGAGTTAACATCTAAAGTTACAGACACAAATTCCTTATGAATGTTAAATGTTTCGTACCACAAATACAGCTGTTGTAAGAAATCATTGTTATCACAAATGTAACTTTGAACAAATTCTAGCATAGGTTTCCAAATAGCCTCTAAATATGCTGATGTAGGTTCTGCAAACCAACCATTACCTGAAACTATATGACACATGGGAGGATTTTGTTTATTCTTATGGACCTTAGATAATCCACATAGTATAGGAATTACTGGATTTGTTATATGCATGTAAGTATAATTTTCTATAGTGATATCTAAACTAAGCTATAAATCCTAAATAAAACTTTTCATCCCGTATACAAGTTGAAAAATGTACAGCTTAACAACTTTAGTAAATGTAGTAGAATCACTCAAAAATTCTAACATTGTACTATTATAATCACTTCTAAATACCATAGTGCATGGCAGAATGACAGTGATGGATTATGTGTAAGTAGGTTACCCAACAATGTTACACAGCTGCAAGTGTAACGATCAGAAGACAGATAGACATCAACAAACTGACTTAACTGATTCAGCATCACTCTGAAATCCAGATAACTTAGTGCCAAAATTCAGTACAGTCATGATTATTTATTGTATTATTTTACTCTCTGCCTGAAGTTTGAGATTTTGAACTGAGAATGGAAATTTAACAGTAGTCTATTATGATCTGTGCTGACTTTTGTGCAAATACGCAGTATGCACATACAACCACTGTCTAAATCCGATGGAGTACAGAACAGATGTGTTGTGGTCATGTTTCCAGTGTCATGATTTACCCATGTGTAGTGACAATTGCAGTTCTTTAGTCCTTTTATGTATTCCATGGGTGTATTAGAAAACACATAAGGGACCTAGCATATCACTGCTGGTGTAAACATGGCTTATGGAAACCATTTTGATTCAAGCAGGTTTATTGGATGACACAGAAGGGGTTGGAAAAGTTGGACAGCTGGTGACAGGAATACACATACAAACATATTAAGAGAGATTAGTTAATGGTTTATTTCTGCACATAAACATCTTTACAAAACAGTGTTCACAACAGGGAGCAGCACATTAATACAGCAGCAGGCTAATAAGCTTTGTTAAGGAAATGCAAAGTCAACAGTTGCTACCACAGGGGTCATACAAAATATTCAAAAATGCTTGGGCCTACATGTGGATTTAGACCTTGACATTATCCCAAGAAAAATGTACAGACCTGAATATTATGTAACCACACCACACAGGAAGTTCTACTTTTCAAATATGACACCAGACCTACCATGCTATGTACAATAAGGTGCTTGCTATAGGGAGCAAGAAAGGGTAGCAGACTGCAATCCGTAGTAAGACATAAGCAGGATGAGGGGGGTTTACTAAGACTCCATGTTGGGCCTGGAATGTTTTTGCAGATGCTTTCTTGGTCCACTATTCAAATGGTATGTTAACGAAATGTTGTAAATGGAGAGAAGCAAATGCAGATGTTCGCAGTTAACAATATGATAGGAATATAAAACGTCATGAAATAATAATTTGACCTACATCTGTAACTGAACTCACAGTGGTATTATATGACTAATTGAATCATGTACTTTAGAGTGACATGTCAGATATGTGCTTTCTAAAGTGATAACTGTATATGCAAATTCTGAGTTGTTAATGCCATGCAGTATTAAAGTTAAAACATGTTATAAATAGTAAAAAAACTGAATATCTGTTTTAGGGTATTGAACCTACACACAAATAATCTGATGTACTAATTGCCTAATACAATAACCAGGAGCTATTGGAGCAGGCATGTAGGTGTAATATAAAATATAAGGTATGCCTGCTCAAGGTGATATACAGAGATGGGGTGAGAATATGTTGTGCCTTGCATATTTACCCTGTGCCTATCTGAGGCACATTAGTCTCTCCTGATGCGCTTTATGGTTTACGGCAATCTCTGCTGCAGTGTACAGTAGAAAAAGAAAAAAATATAGGAAGGCATAATGAATAACTGCATTGGCTGGCTTGCTAATTAATTCCATATTATAGACAAATAATAGGTCGGTATACCTACATGACTGAGGGGTGTTTGCAGTCTTAAATTCATGCCTCCATTACTTCAGGAGGTCTGTCCTGTGGCTTGTCATGTCACTGTCATGATGATGACATTGGTCCCCAGTGAGTGGGATGTCAGTTGTACTGGAGGCAATCTTGTCCAAGCTATTCCAAAGCCCAGCCTTCAACGGAGACCTGCTATATTCCTGTTGCAGTAGCCTCTGGCTGTTGCACATCACAAGTGCCACAAAAATCTTGGATTCCTCAACATTTCACCTTAGTGCTCTAACTGGAACACCATTACTACTGTTGCCAGCCATGTCTGCAGCAGTCAAGCCAGAAATATGGGTCTGAATTGATTCTCCAATTCAGTTCTCACATGTAACAGCTTGTGCGCAAAGATGCACAGCCTTGCGAACAGCATTTGTGGAACTGGAAGCACAGCAATGGGTTGCCAGACACATTGGCAATGTGTACTTCAAGAAGCACATAAGGTGCTAAAATGGCAGTGAGATTTGGCCATGTGTGATGCTCAGACTCTTGAGACATCTTCCAGTGTTGAACACTGATATGCTTTATGGTGCTGGTTATAATCATGGTTGGTTGGAGGAAAATGGTATGATCTGTGGCAGATTGGCATGTTGAGAGTCAGACACTGTTAAAACTGAGTACAGCCATCAGGGAATCAAACCCAAGAGAGAAAAAGTATAACATTTTAAACTTTGTTGAACAACTGACAACACCACAGGAGAACATAACATGGTAATTAGAGGTATAGTAATTTAAGACTGAATGTACACATACTTAAGAGATGCCCGTATGTCAGTGATTTTACTTAGCCATGGGTCTACATTTATATGTATAAGACATTGTTTGTGTTTGTAAATACAGCTGAGGTGCATGCAGTTGCATGATCTGAGTAAGGCATGGTGGGTAATACATACTTCATAACACACACCTTCATAAGCACATACTCATGATATGTGAAAAATCAATAACTAGAACAAAAATAGTGCCCACATCAGACCTATTAATGTGCATTCTACATTAAATATAATTATTGTCATATTCAATATAATTTACTCACATTAAATTGGGATTCTATAGCAAGCAGCAATGATACATTTCTTGCAATAAACATAGTTATGATAATCATGTGCATTTACTGTGACATTCCTAATCAAAATGTTGTGAAAAAAAGATATTCTGACCCCCCTCTTTAAACGTATCTCTCAAATGGCTTTGAACCCTGCATTAGGGTGCTTTTGCCTTTTATGATCACTGCACTTACACCTTGTGTCACTGAGAAAGTTACCTTATCAGGTGAATTTATTCACTGAGTAGTATCCAAAGTGCTGATGGTTGCGTACTGCAACAAGGCTTGTTTTTGCTACAGAAGGTACTCTAAATTTAATTTTTCACTTTTTTCCTTAGGCAGTGTACTGTGTTTGTACAGTTCTGAGCAAAGCCCAAATGAAAAAGGGATTAAAAATGACAGAGAAAAAATGCTGACAGGAAAATGAATTCAATGAATGGGTTTCCATAGCCATGACCAGAGCAAGAAGTACATGCAAGTGACACATCCATCCTTCTCACATCTCCTTGAAACATCAGAAATGTAATCGGTGGCACAAATAGTCAGACTTGTGGTTAATGACAAATAATGTGAAAGTGGACAGACAACAGCTTACAGGCTGTTAGCAATAGTGAGAACAGTTGAGTTTTAAACAACCCAGTGATCTATAAAAGGTGTGTAAAAATTTACTCAGACCTCCCCTTGTAAACGTATCAATAACCTGGATATGAGCTTTTCATCACCTGTCTTATTTCTCCCAAGTCACTTCAGTTATACTTTATGCCTCAGGGATAGTTAGCTGAGAGGTGGAATTTGTTCACTAAGTAGTACCCAGAGGGCTAATGGCTGTGCACCTATGCCAAGCTTGTTTTTCTACTGAAGACAGCCTAAATTAAATGTTCAATGTTTTCTTTAGGAAGTGAACTGTGTCTGCTTACTGCCAAGTGGAGAGCAAATGGAAAAAGCATTAGAAAAAAAATTGAAAGAGATAAAAAGCTGAAAGGAAAACTTAATTCAAGCATACAGTATACCTAGCAATGATCAAAACAAAAAGTGCATTACAGTGACACATTTATCCTTCTCACATCACCTTCACACATTACAACCTTAATTTCTGGCAAACATTATGAGGACTGTAGTTACTGCAAAATAATAGTAAAAGGGACAGACAACAGCTCACATGTTGTTAGCAATACCTGGAGTAGTTGATTTTTAAACATCAACACAATAATATCACAAAATGTGTGTAAATATGTATTCAGATCCCCTCCCTTTTTAAAATGATCACCTTACTGAATTCAAACCCTGGATCAGCGTTTTTTTGTCTAAGATCTCTGCACTTCTACCTTGTGCCACAGAGAAAGTTATCGGACGGGTGCATTTTCTTAACTGAGTACAGTCCAGAGTGCTGATGGCTGCACACAGCTGCCAGCCTTGTTTGCACTACAGAAGTCAGACTAAATTAAAAATGTCACTCTTTTCCTTAGGCACTGAACTGTAGGCATCTCTGAACTATAGCTGAAGTCATTGTTACATTAGCATACCTCTAATTACCATGGTAAAAAGTAAGTTATGTGGTGGCACTGACAGTTAATAAGTAAAGTTTAACATTTTATTTTTCCCAAGGGTTTGATTCCTAGGTGGTACTACTCAGTGTTACCAGTGTGTAACTCCAAATAGGCCAATATGTCACAAGGCGTACCATTTTCCAATAACCAACAATGATTATAACAAATACCGTAAAGCATTTCAGTGTTTAACATTCAAACGTGTCAAAAGTCTGAGCACCACACATGGCCAAATCTTACTCAATATTTCACATCTTCTGTGCTTTTTGATATAATCAGTGCCATAATATCTAACAAGCCATTGCTGTGCTTGTAGTTGTGCAAATGCAGCTGGCAAGGTGGTGTATCTTTGTGCACAAGCTGTTACACATGAGATCTGAATTGGAGACCAATTCAAATCCATAGTTCCAGCCTGACGTCTGCTACCACATTTGGTTATAGATTGGCCTTAACCACCTCATTGTCGATAATTATATATTACCCCTAACGAGAATAACTGGGATCATACCATAAATAATTTGAGGGGACCCACATATGGAATAAAGCATTTAGGAGCTGCCTCTGTACATTAGTAGTATGTGGGGCAGTTCTGGGGTAACTCCTCTGTTTCCCATCCATAGATCTAAGTTGAACTTGAAAATGGACAGGTATGAACTTTGTTTTATGTGGATGAGGAGTTTGTTCCACAGCAGTGGCATCTTCTGTGAAATATACCCATCCCCCCAAACTGTTCTTCTGACATTGCAGAAGAGGTTTAGACACCTAGACCAAATATTTCTGATGCCATTTAACTTGCTGATGTGCTATAAATCCATCAATATTGGGTCAGTGCATGCCTTGTATACCAGACACAGGTCACCTCTTAGCAGTCTGTGGAATACCGAGTATTGTGACAAGACTTTGAGTCGATCTATGTAGGGCATGTTGTTTAGGCCTTGGCCTTGTATCCTTTTAGTAAGGTATCTCTGTGGGCATTCCAGTTGTTGCATGTGTCAGTACATATACATGCCAAAGGGCATTAATTTCAGTGATTGGCCTAATGAAGGCTGAGTAAAGGGGGACAATGACAACCCTAGAGCTTGGCGCAATCTCTTTGTTTATAAGCTGTGCAATACAGGAGGACTTTCTTACAACAACAGACATATGTTGGTCAAAAGTTAGGTCACTGTTCACATAAGTTCCCAAATCCCAAACAAGTGGATCAGCTCTTAGGGGTGTATTGTAAATGCAGTAGTTCCCTGGCGTAGATGACTTCCCAAAGGATACAATAATGCATTTTTAGATATTTAGTTTCAGACTGAGATTTTGACACAAATATTTCAGACAATCCTTCTTGCAGGATGGCTAAGTCATATGTGGATTCAGTGACTGCTCCTAGCTTGCAGTCATCTGCAGACTTTGTCAGCCAGAGACATTTGGTTTTGGCTTTTACTTCAGAAACATAGATGACAAACAGATTTCCAGCCCATAACCCTGGGGGACTCCACTGGTGACTGGTGTCTTTGTGGAGGTAACTTCTCCTATTTTGATTATCTGCATCCTATCTGTGAGTGATTTGGCAATTCAATGGGTAACATAGGAGTTTATTTCCTGTTTATTTAGCTTTTCTCTTATGCCTGGGTGGGGAATTGTGTAAAAAGCTTTGGCCATGTCAGGGTATGCGGCATGTATGTAGTGGGTTTGGAATACTGAAACAGGTAACTGCAAAAACAGGCATGCAGGCAAGAGGGCTTGAGGCACGCACACAGTAGTAGTTTCCAAAGTTTATTCTTCAGACTTTGCTTCAAACAAATGATAAAAACAATAAAAAACAGTAACCATAAATCACTTTTCGTCTCACCTCTTAGTGAGATTTCATCAGACAGTTGCAACAAGAATGTTTCAAACAGTAAATACAAATTCAAACCACATCAACTTCCTCCAAGCAAAAGACACGCCCGCCCCAAGGTAAGCAGGAAAGAACAATTAACCCATTGTATGCTTCTTTAAAAATCCAGCTTCTTGTAAAACAAATATGTGTGCAGTAAATATATTTGTATATGCGTAAATATAAATATAGCTCATCAGTTCAAAAACACTCTTAAAAGACATTTTAAAAGTATATTCAGAAATATTTAAAAACTATGCTAACATTAAAACCAATAGTTAAGATAACAGTAAAAAGTGAGAAGTCAAGAATGAAGTGTACAATTGAAAACAGTATAAAATAAAATACGTTACCACTGTGTGAAAAAGTATTAAAATCTTAAATAGCTTTCAGCAGTAGTTAATAATGACAGTTCTAAAAAGTAGGATGAAGAAATATATAATAAAACACTTATATTAGCCCCATGTTGTCTGAATTTAAAACCATCAAGCTAAAAAGCTATGAAGACTGGAGCAGAGAAAACAATTCTGTAAAGGACGCCCGGTGAGTATGATAAAAGGTGGAGTAAGAGTGTACACATTAACATAAACAACACTAAATGCAGACACATTCATGTATAGATGACAACTAAGTGAATGTGAAAAACCATGTGTATGTATAAACATGTATATACATAACTAAACAAATAAGTACATTTTTGACTATTTAGATAAATATTTAACATACCCTGATGAATGAAACAAGATGAATGAAACAAAATCCACATCGGCAGAACCAGCAGCAAAGAGTCCAATATTAAGTGTTTTATTAACATCCACTTTTCGTTCAAGAAAACTGAACTTCTTCAGATAAACATCAAAAGGTAATAAATGTAAAAAAACTCCTTAAATACACAATTAACAACACATGGTACATTTGAATGGACCAACCAGCTGGTTAAAACTCGCTGACATCAATGTGTGGGAAAAAGCTGATCTCAAAGCTTCTTAAAGAGCTACTACATACAAGAGTCAGATCTTTACAGATTGTGTTTTGAAATCAAACAACTGACCAAAATGAAATTAAAAAATGAAATAAAAAATTATCAATGAAAATGTGTCTAAACATAAAATGTTTAAAACCAAGAAAAACAAAACATAATAAATGGAACCAATTTAATAACTTGAAATAAGAAGTAAAACATGAAAAATGGTAAGTCATGAATGGAAAATAAAAATAAAAAATAATAAAATTACCTCTGCATACTTCTGAGTTTCAAAATGCAAGCTAAACTTACTCTGTCATTAAGACCTGGAGGTCTGTATGAACAGAGTTTCAGCTGCCAAATCACTTCTAGGCGCTCTAATAATAGTTGGAAAGGACCCCCCCTGATGTCAAAGGGAACCTGTCCTAACACCCTAAAAGTAAAACTGTGCTGAGGGTGGTCATTAACATGTTTCGCCAAAGCGTTTTCACACTTATTTTTCCTAATACAATATAAATGCTCATAGATTCTTTTGTTAAAACCTCTGTCAGTCTTGCCCACATAAAATGCTGGGCAAGACTGGCAGCAAGCTAAATAAACAACCGATCGAGATTTACAGTTGAATCTACCAACAGTGGAAAAAGAAGACCCAGCAATTTTAAATCTTGAACCAGTGGCAATGTGCCTGCACATGTTGCAACTCTCACATTTGAAAGTGCCCTCTACTCTGACATGAGTGTCCTTATTTGTTTCTAATATCCATTTGAGGTTATCACCCCTCCTGTATATAAAACTAGGCAAAGTACCAAACCTGGCTTGTAAGGCATCGTCACAACAGAAAATACTCCAGTTCCTAACAAACACCTCCTTGATTAAGTGAATCTCAGCACTATAATTAGTGATGAAAGAAATAGAAGTGTCTACTTTCTTGTTGTCTACAAAGACTTCAGGCATAACTGGAGGCAAATGTTCTAGTGGACAACTTGTGAACAAACTGCTTTATAAAATAGGTTTATAAACAACCCATACCTTTTAGTCTGGACCTCAGTAACCAGGTCATGAATAAACCTGTCTGGGTAACCTCTGCGTAGAAACAATCCCTTAATAAACTCACATTCTTCTAAAAAGGGTTCATCGTCAGTTACCATTCGAGCAGCACGCACAAGTTGCCCCTTGACTACACCTCTTTTTTGGTGCCCAGGGTGGGCACTAGTAAAGTGTAACATGGTGTTAGAATAGGAACTCTTACGAAATATTTTGGCCTTAAAGCTACCAGCAGAAATGTCTTTGTATAAGTCTACATCCAGATAAGAAATTCTAGAATCAGACTCTACAAATGTAAAATTCAAAAAAGACGTGCTGGAATTGAGATGGTCCATGAAAGTCCCCACATCATTAGTTGAACCTTCTGTCAATATAAAGATGCCGTCCAAAAATCTGGTATAAAAATCGATTTTGAACTGACCGATTTTTACAAGTCCAACATTTGAGGATGTTGGTTTTTATCTAGTATGTAACATTTGATTGATTATGTATAAAAGTTATTTTTATTTTTAACTTGCAGTTCAGTTATTTATGGTATAGTCCCTTTAAATGTCAATTAGTTTAAACATGTGTTTGTAAAGGGAGATGTATATATGGGTGTGGGTGTTGTTTGCTCTGTTTGTCTGAAGACGTTCGGCTATCCGTTGAACGAAAAGTGTTGTGGAAATTTATTTATTTATTTATTTATTTACATTTGTTGACCGGGAGTATCCGACTGGACATAGGTCCATTTTCAGTGGAGGCCCGAGGAGAAAAGCTCCACAGTTAAAATAAACAGGCAGTAGTTACATTGAATTACATAGCGATTAATAATTTAACATAGCAATTACTTACAACATATTTACAGATGAAGAACATAGTACATCAGTAGACAACTAGAATCTTTATCTGTGAAGTACATAACAGACATTAACAAATGTTACAATAAGAAGTTCCTGTTGTATAATAAGTACTAGGCTTATGAGCATCTGAGCTTGCTATAATCAAGGTAGTTAGTGGAGTTGAAAGAAAGGTAGTGGTTGGATGGGGTGGGTGATATTAGAGTAGGAGTTGCAAGGGCATAGCTAGCATGTTTTTAGGTGCGCTTTTAGTAAAGTTTTGAAGTAAGTGCATGATGGTATGGAGGTAATTGTGGGTGGGAGGGAGTTCCATAAGTTGGCTATGGTGCAAGAGAATAGTGCTTCACCAGCAGAGTTATTGGCTTTAGTGATCTGCAAGTAATTTTTGTTGCTGGATCTTAGTGGTCTGGTGGTGTGATAGGGTTGGAGTAGATTCTGGAGGGATGGGACATTTAGTGGATGGTTTACTAGTTTGTGGGTGAGTGTTGATACCATTGAAGGAGGTGAGGGAGTTCAAGCCAGCCCAGTTCAGCAAGTGAGAGGCAGTGGGGACTATGGTAGGATGCCTCTGTGGTGAATTTGGCGATTTTGTTGTAGCAGGTCTCTAGCTTGTTTAGATTGCATTGCCTTAGGTTGGTATATATTGGAGAGGCATAAAGTAGGGTGGAGATAAGGTGGGAATTTGCTATTGAAATCTTTGCTGCTTTGGTGAGAATTGCTTATTTCTGTATAACGCTCCTAGTTTTTTGTGGACTTTTTTTATGGTCATGGATATGTGAATGTCAAATTTTAGTTTATTGTCTATTTCCACTCCTAGCAATTTGGTGTGTTCAGTTGGGTATATAGTGGTGTTGTCTTTTGCTGTGATGTTAAAGTGAGAGTTGTTTTGAGTATGTTTGGTGGGTTGGAAGATGAGTAGTTTAGTTTTGTTTGGGTCGAGTATTAATTGGGCATCGGATAACCAAGTTTCAACAGAGGAAAAGGCTTCCTGTGTGACTTTTTGCAGTTTGGGTAGGGACTGGTCTGAGCAGATGATGGTTGAGTCATCCGCGTATTGTATGAGTGTGCCATGTTTGGTGGCAGAGGCTAGATTATTGGTGAAAACAGAGAAGAGTAGGGGTTCAAGGATGGATCCTTGGGGAACCCCTATGGAGACAGGTAGTTGGGGAGATATGTCATTCTGCCATACAACGGATTATTGGCGGTCAGACAGGTAACTCTGAAACCAGTTGGTGACTGATTGAGAGAAGGATAGGTTATTGAGGACAGAGATAAGTTGTTTGCATGGGACCATGTCAAATGCTTTAGATAGGTCTAGGAAAGTAGCAGAGGAGAGATAGCCATTGTTTTTATGCTGAAGGATAGTGTTAGTAAAGGAGAGTAAGGCAGTGGTGGTGCTATGGTTTGGTCGGAAACCATGCTGAGTATTGGAAAGGAGGTTGTTAGTAAGGAGGTAGTCTGAGACCTGAGAGTATATGCATCTCTCTAGTATTTTGGAGAGTGGAGAGAGAATAGCTATGGGGTGGTAATTGGTTAGTTCTGTGGAGGGTCCGCCTTTGTGGAGGGAAATTATATGTGATACTTTCCACAATGTGGGAACGTAACTTTCTGACAGAGATCGTTTAATCAAGATGGATACTGGGTAGGCCAGAGCATCAGCTGCGATTTGTAGGTATTCACTTGGGAGGTTGTCTGCTGCTAATTTGGTGGGCTTAAGTTTAGTTAAGAGTTTTTTTATGTTGGAGGTAGGTACAGGAGAAAAAGAGAAGGCAGTGGGGAGATTACTAGTTGAAGGTGTGGGTTGGAGGGGAGGGGGGTTGTGTTGTTTAGCTAGTGATAGTATGGTTTGTGTGAAGTGTGTTGAATGAGGTAGCAATATTTGCTGAGGAGTGAGGGATGTTAGGAGGAGGGGTACTGACTTTACCTGGGTAGAGGATGGAGTTTATGGAGGACCAGAATTGTTTGGGGCTGTGTTGGGAGGAGTCTAGGGCAGACTGCTAGTATTGGAATTTGTCCTGTTTTATTAGCTTTTTGACTCTATTGTGTACTTCTAGGAATTTCTGTCTAGTTGAAATAAATTGTTGCTTAACAATTTTGACTTCAGTTCTGCTCTTGCCTGGAGTTCCTTTGGAGATTTCTTGGTGTGTGTTCCAGTGTGCCTTGTGGATTTAACTGGAGTTTCTTTGGTATACCTAGTTTGTAAAATGGAAGTATATTGATGTTAGCAGAGAATTATGTAATTATATGGAACAAGCACAGCGTTGTTATGTTGGCCTGTCTGGACACATGCATTTGCCCCAAAACGTATAATGTGCATTAGCTGATGTTCCAAATAGTGAAGTTTTAATACATACAAATGAACATTTTCATATCCTTAAAGTTAACACTCCTCTGTGCTGCTTGCAATTCATATTGTGCTCTCTAAATTGTGTAACTAATTAGGTAGGTTCAAATCTGACAGTAGTGAAGTTGTGTGTGTGTGTGTGTGTGTGTGTGTGTGTGTGTGTGTGTGTGTGTGTGTGTGTGTGTGTGTGTGTGTGTGTGTGTGTGTGTGTGTGTGTGTGTGTGTGTGTGTGTGTGTGTGTGTGTGTGTGTGTGTGTGTGTGTGTGTGTGTGTGTGTGTTTGTGTGTGTGTGTGTGTATGTGTGTGGTGCTAGATCAAGTAAGTAAACACTCAACAGCAAATGTGCTGTGTCCACTTCCACTCAAGAGAAACTTTGTTTGGCCATGGCTTCCTCTGTACTTTATCCCACTTTTAACACAAGGGTCTATATTAGAACATCGAAGTTTCAAATCTTTGAATGTTCTAATATCGACCCCTATTCAGCGAAAGCTGAAAATACTGAAGCAACAGAAACCCAAATTTTTTCCTAGGTAAAGAATTCGGTTGTTCAGTTCTGTTGCTTCAGTATTTTCAGCACTGTGGTGGAAAGTTACGGGTCGGGTTCAGGTAAATGTGTGATTGAGTGCGGGTTAGGTTAGTTAGGGTTAGGGTGCGGGTTAGGTATGTGTACGATTGTGCGGACATGAGGGTTGGGGCAGGTTAGGTGAGTTAGGGTTAGGGCACGGGTCAGGTAAGTGTGCGATTGTGTGAACGTGAGAGTTAGGGTGGGGTAGATGAGTTAGGGTTAAGGCCCAGGTGAGGTGAGTGTACTTGTGTTGTGTGTATGTGTTTTGGAACAGCAAATTTTTTCCCTAGGAAAAAATTTGCTGTTCTGTATGTTTGATGTTTTCAGCTTTCATTCTTTAATAAGTGTAGTGTCTCACCATAAAAGTCATACTTCTCCTGTGATGGTTACAACTAATAATATGTTCTATAGATTGTGTAACTAGATATGTAGGGTATTCAAATGTCACAATGGTGAGCTTTTGTCTGTGGCTTCAATGTCAAGTACATCTAGCTTTTAGAACAGATGTTTTGTGTCTACTTCCTCTCATGGGAATAATTTAACCTGGGAGAAGATTCTCCCTTCCTTTTATGCACTTTTACCACATGCATCTTCTCTGCAACACACTGGTGACATTATCCTTTCAAAAATGCACTTTTTCAGTATAAAAGCCAGACTTCTCCTGTGGCACTTGTGATTAATACTGTGTTCTTTAGGTTCTGTAATTAGATAGGTAGGGGGTTCAAATCCAACATTGCTTAAATAGTGTGACTGTGTGCACTGTCATGTGCAACTGGCTCTGTAACAACACCACTTATGTAATCTTACACATAGGAGATGAATTTTAAGTGGAAGAGGGCTACCTTGTAAATTTCTATTATCCCTAGGCAATACCCAGTTTTACAAACACAATGGTTACATCATGTTTTAACCATCCATCTTTTGTGCACACGTAGAGTGGGGATTCCTACTATACAAATACCTGCTCATTTATCATACAGAAGTACTTTACAGGATAATAATGATGCTGTTGGATGAAATTTGGCTTTCCTAAGAGCAAAGGTAAGGGTTTTCCTGTGGCATGAGGAAATTAAAAAATATTCTGTATGCTGTTGCCTTAGTAAGGCATGTGTTCGAATCCATGATTATCAACACATTGTGCAACATTACCATTCTCATGTCACAGTGATGGCTACATTATGTATCACATGCATTAAGATATACCTAGCAACAGGCAATGTTGTGTGAGGAATATACATACAGCAACAGTATTTTAAAGAAATTACGGGCACACATGTCCCTTGCAACAATAACATGATGTCATTGCTTCAAATACCCAAACTTCTCACAATTTTACCAAAACTTGTACTGCGGTGTATTCATTCTTCACAATATATATAGCTTCTGTCATCACATAGGTATTCAAAACTCACTCTGAGTGACTGTAATCATTGTGTGTGTTCTTATGCTGATACCAATGAATTACATCTACAACTGTTATAATGTGTACAATTACAGTAGGAGAAGCCTCTCCCATCTCTTTTATCTCATATAAATTTATTGCAGCTCAATCATGTGATGTCATTACCTTACAAAGGTGGAGTCTCACATCTGTGTTAAGACTTCCACTGTGGTGCATGGTATTCATACACATGTTGTTAGTCAGTGGACTGACATAACTTAACGTTCAATTTCAGCAAAATGCAACAGTATATGAATGTACTGGTGCTATACAAATAATGCTGCATGAAGTTATTATCAGTTTTTACTATGGTGAAAAAAGCCCTCATTTTATAATTTCTTGGCAGTGGAACAGTTGTGGCACATGCATTCATTAATGACTTCTATAGCATATCTACACAGATAGAGTGTGGTTCAATTCTAGGACAGCGTCTGTACAAAATAACAAAAATAACATCCTTGGCCAAGAAACATTGATATTTATCTGCTCAAGGTTGTGTGGACTTTAACATAGTATACCTCCTTGCCATCATTATAATAACATAATATTGTACAAATTATCATCAAATGTCCTTTCTTACATCACACATTATTCCATTGCTATATCATGTGGCAGATAGAGTCAATCCACAGCTTATAGAGTGTGATATGATAGGCAGGGGCTTGAATCTGGTAACTTCTGTCTATCTGGCTGTCTGTTATATAACTGTGTTAGACAGGAGTGGCTTAGACAAGCTAAGTATTTATGGAACAGTCAGTGGGCCACATTTTTAGTGCATCACCCTACATGGTAGGGCATTCATACCCATAACAATAGGATAATGCTGTATGCCCTTCAAGTGTGCTTGTCATGACACATACAGTATGCCTACTTTTGTGGCATTAAAGGTTGTTACACAGCTTTCGGATATTTGTCCTGGCATGTGTTCGAGTCTGGCAAGATGCAAATATTGAGTATGTCATTGATTGTTCAGAGGCATTACTTACTTTCCAAATAATAATGCTCTGTATTGCATGTCCTCATCCATGCATTTATCTATTACTGTAATTATTTTCTTCACACTATAGAACTTTATAGAGTATGAGGACTTACATAACATTTTTTACTGTATGGCATTATGCAAGATAATCATAAATGTGACTGGGCTTGTGTTAGGATACTTTCTTGTGTGTTTCTGCTGTTTACATGCTGCTATGGCAGTGTTTTCTACAAATTGTTGTGAACATGCCCATTGTAGTCATGTAGTAGATGCACTCCATTTATGAACGGTGAATTTGAACTACTGAAATGGCATCATATCTGTGTTATCATTCATCACATGTGTATTTTGAGTGTTGGAGAACCATTTTTTATGTGCATGATACAACAGCTATAGGACTTATTTATTTTTGTTTATTCATGAAGTAGTAGAGAACACAGCAGTGCTGTCAGTTATCACACATACATTCTCTGCATATACATGTCATATTCAACAACTCCAGTCTATGGGAATAGGGCATGTTATCAACATTAATATCATATTTACTCCCTTTTATTGCAATGTTGCTTTGTGTCCCTCTCACATCCTTTGCTAGCATGTCCATTTTTAGTTATGTGCATGGGTCATGAATTGTGAGCAGGATTACAATATGGAAGTATTTGTTTCTTTGTAACATAATCACATTTGACTGCATTATCTGAGTGAATTGTCTCTGTTTGCCTTACTTATGTCTACACTTTTACCTTTAGATTCTATGTATATTCTCCCCATTTAACGTCCCCTGCATCTGAATTCTTGTAATCGGCTTGCACTTACTTTATATAAGCTGTCTGCATGTGCTTGCATTCTAGGTTTGCTATAGGCAAGCTGTTTTGTTTACATTACGTGTTTCTGCTTCCCTGCATCTTTTCATGGCCACCAACCTGCTGCTGGCTATGAAAATGTGCCGATAAATGTGTAATCACGATAAGCAGCATGCATATTCAATGAGCGCTGTTACTTATTACGCTATTGCACTTAAGTTGTGTAGGCTTTGCACAAAGCATACCAGCCTACATGACTGATAATGAATTTCAGGTTAAGAGAATTACAAATATAGACTAAATCAAGAAAATTTGAAGAAATAATACTCTGTATTTTAACTTGGCACTTATTAATCTCCTAAATATTGAAATCTAAATGTTGTTCCCTTATTACATTTAAATACCATATCTAGTTGCATATTTTACATCCTAGATTATATTTTTGCTAATTTTTCTTTTTGTATATAGGTTTTACAGTAAGTTATTCAAATTTTGTGACTACATCTTTTGTAGGTAGTTTATGTAATTGTACTAGCTAGGTTTATTTTAGTTATTTAAATTGTTACATATGATTTCAGCATGTACGTGCCTGTATCTCTAGTGTTTTTGTTTATGTGCCTGTCATCTTCTTCTAAAAATTAAATAAAATATGATGTGAAAAATATTTTAAAAAGAAATGCTCATGGCCTATCTATTAATATTATCTTTTCTCATAAGATGCATCCATTGTTTCATTATCGGTTTAAATTTTAAATGAATGTCCATAATATTCAGAAGTATACTTCAGAAAAAAAAAAAAAAACTCTGATTTAAACATGTCCTATTTACAAATCTTACAGTCATACTATATGCCACAGGATACAACTTAATAGTAAGTAACATAAAACTGATTTTTGGGTTGCTGCATCTTAAGGTTACTATACGTCCAGTCATAGGCATGCTAATTGTACAATTAGTAAAATTATTAACATTTCAAGTTACTTATTACTTACATTTCCTTAAGCTGAAGGTTGTTACAACTAGTCATTATTACAGTAAGTAAAATCAGACTTCTCTGATAATTATCAAAGCTGCTCTAACTCAATAAACATAAACTATAGACATAATTCTGCCACTAGTATTGATTAAATGTCCCTACAGACAAAATCATATTTGTAGTCAGTTTTAAAGATCTTACAGTTCTGACCATTCATCACTGTGGCAGTATAGAAACTCTCATAGTTTAAACTCACAGGTATGAAAAAGGCCCACTATAATTATTAGTTGCTTTAACCTTGATTTACTAAGATATAATTCTGCCATCTAAATTTAAAATAAAGAAATTACTATACTTATGTCATACTACAATATCCTCAAATGTAAGCCATTCAATTAACTATCCAACAGGTCCATACCATCCCTCCAGTCCTTTAAAACGCTTCTGAAAGGCTTTCTAGCCCAAATCTACCTCTAATCTTGCTCAACTCCAGGATAAAATATATTCCTAAACATGAACAGATATCTAATCATACCTTATTTATTTATTTATTTATTTAACATTTGTTGACCGGGAAAGTCCGACTAAGTTCCACAGATCCTGTTTTCAGCAGAGGCCCGGGGAGAAAATGCTCCAGAAGTATGTCTTTAGAATGTGGGAGGAAACCGGAGTACCCAGAGAAAACCCACATGAATGCAGGGAGAACATGCAAACTCCACACAGAAAGCACCCCAGCCGAGAATTGAACAAGAGAACCTCTTGCTGTGAGGCGACAGCATAAACCGCTGCACCACTGCGCCGCCCTTATACCTCCTTATTCTTCCTTCTTCGCTCACTTCCTTACTTTAATGAATTTCTCTCCCCTGACTCTCTCTCTCTCTATAAATATACCATAACCCTGTTTTTCTTTCACTCCATATTTCTATTCCTGTTTGCATTATACTGACTTACCTTCAGTTTTTTCTAAAGTGGCTAAAATTTCTCTAAATATTAAATCATTGTCATATAAGTTGTATCTATTCTTAACCAATGTTTTCATATGATGTCTAATTTGATACAATTAATTAAACATAGATGTTTTTGTATTATTTTTGAATATTGGAAAATAATTGTTCTTCATATGTTTTTGTAACTTTTCTCCCCAGGCTTCCACTGAGATAGTCCACCTTTTTACGTAGAATCCCAGGGAGAAATACTCCACATATAGAAATATATTAGTCATTTTACTGTGTTTAAAAATATTTTAACAATTTCAAAAGAACACAGTTTTACCGACATCACTATTTATAGCATGATTTACAGAAACTGAAGCTATATTTACAATTTAAAATAAAATACATTTAGCATAGGTAAACATAAAGAGGAATACACATAATTAATATATTCCATTATATAGAAAATTATATAAGTTTAATGCTATTGATTGTCACATGATTATATTTCAAACCATTTGTTCTCTAAGGGGTTAAGACTGTCATAGTGAAGTGTGAAGTGTTGTAGAATATTGTCTCAGAAGCAAATACCATTTGTTTGAGTGGAGGGTTAGTATTAAAAACAAAATTACTAAGCCACTCTTCTGTTTATTTATTTAACATTTGTTAACCTGGAAAGTCCGACTTGGAACAAAGCAAATTTTCAGCGGAGGTCCAGGGAGAAACACTCCAGATGCATGTCTTGGTGATGTGGGAGGAAAATGGAGCACCCGGAGGAAACCCACACGAACACAGGGAGGACATGCAGACTCCACACAGAAGGCACCCCAGTCGAGAATTGAACCGGAGAACCTCTTGCTGTGAGGCAACAATGCTACCACTGCTCCACTGCACCATTAACAAATGCTAAATAAATAAATAAATAAATAAATAAATAAATGTACTGTTTGATTGAAAGAACACTGAGATTTTTCTTGGAGGTGGCTAATAGAATCTGATGATGGGGTCATCCATGCGAAGGATAATCACTGTTTTTTCTATTACTGTATCCATTTTATTGATACATTTGTTGAACAAAACAGAGTCAAGGATACAACCTAATGAGACACCTGCATTAAGAAAGATGAATCTATGTTTTTCCACTTTACTCCTTGGGATTTCTGGGGGAGGTAGTTTGACAACCACTTTATTTTAAAATTGCTCTTGCCACCCCTATAATGCCTTTTTTAGGCAAACTTCAAAGGACAAAACCACCACCGTAACAGGTACAAGCATGCAAAATCTGAAGGTAATGCTACTCAATGCTAGAAGTCTAAACCTCAAAATGCACTCTCTCGAGGCACTCCTAAAAATGGAGAACATCGATATCTGTGCAGTAACTGAGACCTGGTTCAAGGCTCCAGAGAGCACCCCTGCAATACCAGGCTACAACTCTTACCACACTTTTTGGCCACCAAACCAGGACCGAAACACTAAAGGTGGAGGAGTGTCAATATTCACCAAGGATATTCACACCACCAGGCTAGTTGGCCAACACAATGTGTCTGAAATTCTCCAAGTGCAACTAACACTAGGTAAGACTGCAATCCAAATTGTAGCTTGCTACAGATCCCCACCATACCCCAAGATTCTCACTACACCTTTCTAAACATACTGGAAAATATTAAGATAGAACCAAACACCCTAATACTGGGTGATTTTAACTACCCTGCCATTAACTGGGAAAACTACTCATGTCCCAACACCTTTGCACAACGGTTCTTGGAATTCATAAATTCCAATGCCCTGGATCAACTAATCCATAGTCCCACCAGGGGCTCCAATATCCTAGACCTGGTCATTACCAACATGGGAAATCAATGCTCCATACCTATGGTCACCCCCTCGTTAGTCAGGTCTGACCATAAGCTAATCACCCTTAACATCCACATCCCACCCCCACCCCCCAGTAAAGAAACCACCATAAAAAAACTTCTCCAAAGCCAACTTCATGCTACTCAAGTCAGAAGTGACAAACTTCATGACACCCATGCAGACGGGAACTGAAAGTTCAACTGCTGAATCCTACACTAAGGCACTGTACGAGCACATCCACTCATGCATGAATCGTGCCATCCCAAATAGAACCAAAATGCTCTCATCCAAAAAAAGGAAGCCAATCTGGTGGTCCCCTGCCATAAACAAACTTTACAACAAAAGGAAGAAACTTTTGCAGAAAAGAGGAAAATCCCAGGATGCAAAAAACTCCCTTACTAGCCTCAGTAAGAAACTGAGATGCCTCATAAAATCCTCCAAAGCTAGTTACGAAAATAAAATTGCCAAAGATTCCAAAGACAACCACAAAGCATTCTATAACTATGTCAAGAATCTAAATGGCGATGCTCAGATCTGCTCTGAGCTAAAACAGAATGGCATTAAATATACTTATCTGAAGGATATTGCCAATATCCTGGCAGATCGATTCAGTGCCAACTTCACCCCCTCTCACCCCTAAATGGCCCATCTCAATACCAGAAGATTGCCAAATTCCAGTAATAACGGCCACACAGGTACAAAACGCACTCTCTAAAGCCAAGAATACAGCATCCATGAGACCAGATGACATCCCGGGCTGTGTACTACATGAACTACAATATGAACTGGCACCTCACCTAAGTGTCATGTTTAATCATAGCCTCACCTCAGGTTTCGTGCCCACTGAGTGGCGCAGAGCTACAGTTATCCCAATCCACAAGGGGGGATCCACCTTGGATCCCGGAAACTACCGTCCCATCAGTCTGACAAGCCTTATCTGCAAGGCCATGGGCGTATTATCATGGAACTTATAAACAAAGACATTGGCAACCTTCAGACACTGGACCCCACCCAGTTTGGGTTTGTGAAGGGCCGATCTTGTCTCCTGAACCTGATTGACTTCTTTGAATCAGTCTCCAGAGCCATGGACAAGGGTAAGGTGGTCCACACAGCCTATCTAGACCTTGCCATGGCCTTTGACACCATCCCCCACTCTGGAATCATAGATAAACTTACTAAGTTGGGCATTAATCCCTATGTCACCCAATGGGTTGCTAAATGGCTTACTGATAGAACCCACAATGTAAAAGTAGCCGACTCCAAATCCAGCTCCAGACAAGTGACAAGTGGAGTACCTCAGGGTTCAGTCCTGGGGCCGCTCTTGTTTGGCATCTACTTCTCTGAAGTACAGGTCAACACTAACGGACTCTGGCTAACAAAGTTTGCAGATGACTGCAAACTGGGAGCCATTATTGAACCCCCAAATGATGTGGGTGTGGATACTCTACAAAAGGGCCTTACAGAAACAGATGCTTGGTGCCAGAGCCATGGGCTCAAGCTCAATGCCAAGAAATGTATTGTTATCCCCTTTGGGAAAAAACATGTATCCATGAATTACCATATAGGTGGCAGTACACTAAACACAGAAATTGTGATAAGAGACTTAGGGACACAGGTGGACAGTGGTCTCACCTTCGATAACCACATCGCCACAACAGTCAGGAAATCCTTCTATGTGGCACACCTCATCACGAAGGGCTTTTCATCCAGAAAAAAGGAGGTCATTGTCCCACTGTACTCATCCCTCATTAGACCCATTATAGAATACAATGCCCCATTTGGTATGTACCTCTCAAGACATCTGCAACAACTGGAAAGGCCTCAGAAATACCTCACTAAAAGAATCACAGGCCTAAAGCAGATGCCCTACGCTGACCACCTTAAAAAACTCCAGCTATACTCTGTCGCATATCGTCTACTCAGAGGTGATCTCTGTTTAACATACAAGGCCATGTCAAACCCAGAGCTGTTGGACATGCTACACTTAAAGAAATCCCAATCCCTCAGAGCTACACGCTCCAGGGATCTAAACCTTATCATCACAATAAACAAAACATGCTGGAGGGATAGGTTCCTGACCCAGAGACTCCCCAAACTCTGGAATAGATTGCCCATACATGTCAAGCAGAGTGCCTCTTTGGACCTCTTCAAGAGGAACCTTGATGATTGGATGGAAGAAAGGAAATTCACCCCAGGGATCACGTCAGTCACCCTGCTAGACAGGGGTCCAGAAAAGTAAATAATGTAGGAAGAAATAGCCAGGGAATTGTTATGGCTAGGCTTGTATAGGCCCTAGGGCTGATAGCCTAGTACCAACCTATGAACCTATGAACCTATATCTAGTCTATAACAATTTATGAGACAGTGTGTCAAATGCTTTTGACAAATCTAAGAAGATAGAGGAAGCAATCATGTTTTGATTTTGTTAGGAAAGAGAAATGGGTGTTTAGGAAAGAGAAGCATGCAGTATCAGTATTATGGCCTTATCAAAAACTGTACTGGGCAGGTGATACTAGGCTATTTTTAGTAAAGTGGTCAGGAATCAAGATGGCACTGCTCAGCAATGAACTGCATGTGACTCATGGTGATCAGTTCTTGGTTGTCATGCAATGCAACAGACTGTGCAGAGATGAGGTTCCTCAACCTCTGTCATTTTACATGCATGGACCATGGGGCTATATTGTACAAGCAGATCTGGGCAGGGAACAGAAGTTATGTACTTTACAAAATGCTGGGTATCTATTACTCCTAGTCCATTCATGGTGAATGTTGTGATATTTGCTGCAAGGTGAATCTGATTCAGCAAATTGACTTTACTCCAAGTGCTCAAGCCTCTTTCCTACTTTCATTAAGCACCTGCTGTGAGCTCTTTGTCCTCATATTTCATTTGATGCTTTTACAAATAAGATGCCTCAGCAGTGCTCAAGTAATTCTTACTATTTCATCAATCATGTCAGTGAACCTGCAGCAACAACAGCACTGCTGCAGATTCTGACCATGATGACCATCTGTACTGACCTGCAGCAACAGCAGCACTGCTGCAGATTCTGACCATGATGACCATCTGTACTGACCTGCAGCAGCAGCAGCACTGATACAGATTCTGACCATGGTGACCATCTGTACTGACCTGCAGCAGCACTGCTGCAGAGTCTGACCATGATGACCATCTGCGCCTACCTACAGCAGCAGCAGCACTGCTGCAGATTCTGACCATGATGACCATCTGTATTGACCAGCAGTAGCACTGCTACAAATTTTGACTATGATGACCATCTGTACTGACCTGCAGCAGCACTGCTGCAGATTCTGATCATGATGACCATCTGTACTGACATGCAGTAACAGCAGCACTGCTGCAGATTCTGACCATGATGATCATCTGTACTGACCTGCAGCAACACTGCTGCAAATTTTGACCATGATGAACATCTGTACTGACCTGCAGCAGCAGGAGCATTGCTGCAGATTCTGACCATAATGACCATCTGTACTGACCTGCAGCAGCAGCACTGCTGCAGATTCTGATCATGATGACCAACTGTACTGACCTGCAGCAGCAGCACTGCTACAGATTCTGACCATGATGACCATCTGTACTGACCTGCAGCAGCACTGCTGCAGATTCTGATCATGATGACCAACTGTGCTGACTTGCTGCAGCTCATCTTGCCATGCTGGTTCTGGGTGGCATCCCCTTTCTCACTAACGTGAGCTCAGGCTGTCTAAATGTTTGAAGAAAGGCTGCATATTTGTAGTAGTAACATTGCCCTGCTGCTTACACTGTCTACCACTTTCCACTGAATAGCCTACAAACCATAACAGGCACAAATCTCATCTCTGTATGTATGAACGCCATCGTTATAGAGTGATATACGTACATCCTTTGCCATCATGTCCTCTCACTGAACAATACTTATCAGGCAATATAATTCAGTAACTGATTTACATAGATTAAGGTACTGACATCGACAGATATGAATCATCATCACTAACAATGCAAAAGTTAGTGCAGCTTTAGCCTAGCATCATAATGGAACTCATACTCTGCACTCTTTAAGCATATTTATCATATCAGAACAGCAGAATTCGAATAATATTAATAGTGCAGAAAGATAAAACTTACTATAGTTAGGCACAGAGGTAAGTGATCTTTGGAAATAGAGCCAAGCAGTGTTCAACTTGCTTCCAGATGCTGTACAGGCTGTACAGACAGCAAATAAACACTTACTAACCCTCATTTGAATCAAATATTTCTGAATTCCCTAATTCACTGGCTCCTCAGACAAACTATAATAGAGCAACACACACCCACGCTATTCCTCACGCAGTGCAAATGAACAAAACTAGAACAATGCTACTAAAACTATGCACATATTTCATTCCTTTCACTTTCATTTGTAGGTGAGTGACCCTGAGCAAGTCATTCAACCAGACTTTGTTAATAGGTCACCCTGGAAAAGGGACACATGTGTCCAGTGGGCTTACAAAGCGATATAAATGTATTTAAAACATCTCTGTTAATACTCACCTAACAGTGCAGTTCAATTGGGATTCAGTAAAGGGTGCCAAGTAATGCAGTGATATACATGAGAATGGTGCACTGTTTTTCACATTTGCCTTTGCAGCATTAAGATGTTGAAATAGAAGATGCACCTTATTGCATTTGCATAAAGAAGAGGGCACCCTTATAATATTATAGAGAGACCCTCAAACTTATAGAGTACATAGAGATTTTTCAGGTATTCTGCTACATGTGCATGACAGACCATTAAACATGATGCTGGGGACAAGCTCACTGTCAAGCTACACTTTGCCGACTGGTACACCTACAACAGCAGACTAACACAGGCACAAGTGTGATAACTTAGTATGCAATAAGGAGAAAGACTTGTACCAGTGAAAGGAGAAGGTCAAACTGGAGAGCCCAAGTGGCCAGTCCTGCATACTACATGCTACCCTCAATGGTTTCTCTTCATGAGTTCAGCGGTGGGATGCTCAACTTTTCTTTGCCCAAGCCTGGCTGTTTGAGGCTGCAGTTTGCTTGTGTATATTCACCTGCTGCATATTGTAGAACTGAATTGTGTGTTTACTCCTTTGTCTGTATTGGTGTTAGGGAAATGGCTTTCTATAAAACTCGGCCAATGTCTTGAAATAAAATGCCATGTGAGGTCAGCAATGATGCAAACATTGTATCTTTCAAAACCAAAATAAGAGATGGACTCATAAAAGAGCACAAATAAAAATGTAATTCCAAACACCAAACACAGTGCCTTTGGACAAGGGATGGAAACTTCAAAAATATAATTAACTTCAAACCAGGAGAACAACGATTCGAAACTTTATTAAAAGTTTGGTGCTTTTTTTCCTATTTTTCACGGAACTTCATCAGAACCTACAAACTACATCAACAACACTTTTAAATATTATTTAAAATGATCACATGACAAATAACCTAGCCAATAAAATTAAATTAAAAGTAGTTAAACACTATTATAAAACTTCATTCTTAAAACTGAACTAATAGTACAAGAATAATTTAATCCAGGTGCATACATAGCATTCAATTTCAATTCCCATTTTAATTCAGCTATACCCAAATACTCACTAATTATTCTTCCTTGGACTTCATTCAGAACTTGTTCTACCACAAAAAACCCCCCAAAAGGAATGACTCTCATACAGGCCAATATGTCTATAAAGTGCATTAGTATTTTTTTTTTTTTAACATCAAATAGATGTTCATAAATCCTATCGCGTAACCTCCTGGACGTTTTCCCAACATAGACATATTGGCCAATATGATGGCAACTGAAAATGAATGCTATGTGTGTACCTGGGTTAAATGATTCTTCTACTATTAGCTCGGTTTTAAGAATGAAGTTTTATAATGGTGTTTACTTTTAGTTGAATTTTATTGGTTAGGCTATTTGCCGTGTGATCATTTTAAATAATATTTAAAAGTGTTGTTGATGTAGTTTGTAGTTCTGATGAAGTTCCACGAACAATAGGAATGAAAGTGCTAAACTTTTAATGAATCTTTGAATCATTGTTCTGCTGGCTTGAAGTTAATTATATTTTTGAAGTTTTCATCCCTTGTCCATTGGCACAGTATTTGGCATTTGGAGTTTTATTTGTTTTTGTTTTTCAGTTTGTTTCATTACAAATAAAGATGTTTCAAAGTCAATGGATACATTTTGTACAGCTAGCACAATAATATACCTCCTATTCTCTTAAGTTCATACTCTCTGTGTAACACGGAGTATATAATACTTAGTAGTAAGGAAGGATCATTGTAAACATGTATACACAAATATACTTACAATACATATTAATAATACTAACACTGTGTAATTAATCAAAATTATAGGTCCATAAATTTGTAGGTGTTTACTAGGTTAACAACTACAAGGGCCTTTGAAAGCCTAGCCATGCATCCCAAATCTCTGACAAGTTCTGATACCCTTGATAAGTGTAAGCATGTGCCTGGGAGATGAACCATTTACAGGTTACTTGTGTCCATTAGAGACATAGGTGCCAAACCATGGATGAATTTCTGGTTTCACATCCAATTGTCCAAGTTGCACTTGAATTGGGTTAGGGAGGAACTCTGCTTCACATGGATGGGGAGCCTGTTCCATAGACGAGGTAGTGTCTGGGATACATACCTATCTCTCCAGCAGGTTTTATTTATATTACAGGCAAGGTTTAAGTCTTTAGAGCAAGTAATTCTGGTGCTGTTTGTTTTGTGGATATGCAGGAGGTCCATCAGAGTGTGGTCTAACAGTGCCCTGTATGCCAGGCATAGATCTCCCCTCAAAAGCCTGTAGGAGACAGAATACTGGGATAGGGCCTTGAGGCAGTCTGCATAGGACATATTACTTATGCCCTGTATTTTTTTAGTGAGGAACCTCTGTGGATGTTCCAGTTGTTGGATATGCCTGGTTAGGTACACACTAAAGGGGGCATTGTACTCAATGATAGGTCTGATGAATACCAAATACAGTGGAACAATGACTTCCTTGGACTTAGATGCCATACCTTTGTAAGTTGTGCGACATAGAATGATTTCCTCACCACTGTAGACAAGTGATGATCAAAAGCTAGCTTACTATCTATTTGTGTCCCTAAGTCCCTGACTACTGGGTCAACTCTAAGGGGTGTATTGTCAATATGATAGTTATCAGGGATGGATGACTATCCAAAGGATACCATTATACATTTCTTGGTATTTAGTTTTAGTCCATGGCTCTGACATCAGTTAGTTTGTCTGTGTCAGCCCCTCCTGGAGAACATTTGTGTCAGTGTGAGACTCAGTGACAACTCCTAATTTGAAATCATTTGCAAATTTAGTCAGCCAGAGACCACTGATGTTGGCCTTGACTTCTGAGAAGTAAATGCCAAAAAGGAGTGGTCCAAGAACTGATCCCTGAGGGACTTCACTTGTGATTGGCCTCTTTGTAGAGGTGGACTCTCCAGTTCTAACTTCCTGAGTCCTGTCTGTGAGCCAGTTGGCTATCCACTGGGTGACATACAGGTCTGTACCTAACCTCCAGAGTTTGTCAACAATGCCTGAGTGGGGTATTGTGTCAAATACCTTGGCCCGGTCAAGGTAGGCAGTGTGAACGATTTTGCTCTTATCCATGGCTTTGGTGACCTTCTCAAAGAAGTCCACCAGGTTGAGTAGGCATGATCTGCCCTTGACGAAACCAAACTGGGTTGGGTCCAGTGTCTGGAGGTTTACTATATATCTATTGATCATTTCCATGATAATTCTTTCCATGGCTTTACATATTAGACTAGTGAGACTTATGGGTCAGTAGTTTCCAGGGTCTATAGATGGCCCACCTTTGTGCAGAGGGATGGCTGTTGCCTTTCTCCATTCATGAGGCACAAAGCCTGTTTGCAGGCTATAGTTAGACAGTAATTCCAGAGGCCCTGATAGGTCATGTTTTATGCTATTTAGAAGGCATCCTAGGATATTGTCTGGGCCCATTGATGCAGTGTTCTTTGTCTTCGAGAGCCCATTAAGGACCTGTTCCCTAGTGATAGGAGGGGGGGTTATATTTGATGAGATTTTCTGAGGGAAGGTTAATGGGGAGAGAAAACTAAAGGTGGAGCTGAATTTATCAGTCGGGAGGTTTGCAATATCTTCTGGTTCAGTATAGGTGGTTCCACCTACAATGAGCTTTGCACACAATTGTGCATTGCCTTTGAGGTTGTGGACATAGCTAAAGAATGCTTTGTGGTTGTCCTTGGCCTAGGAGGGCTAACGTAAGTCAAATTTGGTTTGGTAGACTTTATTTGCCCTCTGAGTTGCTTGTTTAGTTTGATGAGAGTGCTTTAATCCTGTTGGGTGCTGCACCTCCTAATTTTTAAATGATTTTCTTCCTCCTGTTACACAGCTGATTGACTTTATGATTCCTCCAGGGTGGCTTGTTTTTTTAGTGAGTTCTGTACTTCTTCCTGGTAGGTACAAATGCCTCTGTGCAGCTATTAACATGGTTGTACATGGTTTCTGTGAGCAGTTCTGCATAGGCAGAAGTGTTCTTGAGGTTTAAGGGGGCTTGAAATTTTGCCAGGTTCTCACTTAATAGCAGGAGGTTAGCCTTAGAATAGTTCCTGAATATTTTACTTCAAAGGAGACAACTTTGTGGTCTGACCTTACTAGGGAAGGCATTACAGTAGGGGGTGTTCAGTCATCTCCCATATTAGTGAGGACCAGAAACAGTATGGTTGCCCCCCTGGTCCAGGGAGTTTGTGTTTATAATATCCAGGAATCTCTGTGCATATACATTTATGCAAGGGTGCATAAACATTTAATTATTGCATAACTGGATATTTTGCCTAACTAGCACTAACCTTGCTTAATAATGATAGATTATATCAACATTGTTAATCAACGTGACAACAGTACCCTATAAATTCAGTTGTGCCATGCAGAAACTGATGTGTACTAACATAAAACCATCATGATCTATTACTGATTGTTGTTGCCAACTGTATACATTCCATATCACAAAAAAAAAACTCTTTTCAAACTTTTTATTAAAATTTCCTATAGTATGCAAATATCACTGCAGAAATTATGCTAATAGCTGTAAGCAATGTACTTGGATTATTGTATACATAGTCCTGTTTGCTGAAAATTGAATATGTTTAATTTTTGTAGTATTGCTCTTTAAGCTGGGTCATGACTGAAAAGGGTCACGTGACCAGCCCAGCTACCTGACAAACAAATGGAAAATAAAATAATATAAAATAACTTAAAATAAATAAAAACGCTCTGTCTCTAAGATTGCTGCAACTTAAATATCAATGACATCAAAGTAAGAATAATAAAGTGAGTAAGGTGTGTTGAGTGCAAGGGTGCACAAACATTTACTTTTGTGTTGCTATTTTCAGCTTTTGAGTGAACATTTTTCTTGTTCAAGTGCTGTTAAAGCAATCTGTTATGTAAATTTATGTAAATACAGCAGAGAGTTTTATGCATTTGGGATAAAGATAATGTACTTGAGTGAATGGAAATAGATATGATATAATAGACCATATCATGAGAAGGCCTGTGTGGCAGCTACTATTTTGGCAAGTGCATTGGGTTTGGTGTTGGATGCTTGGATTGACCTATAGCCAATAAGACTGATTTTAAGAATACATGAAAAACCCTGATGTTCCAAAAACACTGCGCACTGAAACAGTGACCACAAAAGGTTGAAATACAAGCAACAAAAAAACATTAAAAATACTCTATGCTGGGGGGGGGGGGAAGTGCCCTGTCTGATCCTCCCCCCACATGGGAGGCCACACCCCCTGCTACTTATATATATATATATATATATATATATATATATATATATATATATATATATATATATATATATATATATATTAACTCTGAGATCACACTATAGTGGGGAAATTGTAAAACAAGTCCCTGCTGTACTGCAGTTTCATGCAGCACACTACTGGTATTTTTAGTAATAAAAAAGCACAATAGCAAATGGCATCAACCTTACATATTTTGACCTGTTCTGATCAATGTTTCATTATGTAATGTTTCCTTATATTGGGATTTTGAATGTATCCTCTGATCTTGTAGGAAGGAGACACAAACTTAAAGATGGATATATCCTTAGGTGATGTGACACACACGTGCAATACTGTGGGTGAAGCATGTGCACAGTTGTAGCCAGCAAAACCAATGTTATCATGGCAGGTGAAGGCACTGCATATAGGAATTGGATGGTGACCGTGTTACAAAGGTAAGCTTCTGCCAGAGTTTCATTGCTATATAAGGATACTGAAAACAGTAACGACTCAGTTGAGTCAGAAGAGATTGGCACATTTTTAATAGTTTTTCAAGATACCCTGAAAAGCTGCATAGGTGTGGCTGCATGTTAGATACTTAAGCTGATAATGTTTCACCTATATGTGCATGTGTGATGTGGTTGCAGTGTGCATCTTACTGGCATGCAATCATAGCCGGCCTTAGGCATAGGCCAACTAGGCGGTCGCCTAGGGCGCCGCTCTAGCAGGGGCGCTTTTCCAGTATTTATTTAGTGTAGGTAGACCAGGATGGGGGCACTGGGTGGTGGGGTAGGGGGCGCCGTGGAGCCCTTTTGCCTAGGGCACCAGTTTACCTAAGGCCACTCCTGCATGCAATTATGTTCTGCTTTCATTTACAGCACATAAAGAGTGAACAGAGTATTGTGCTACCAACTGCTGGAGGACCATAGTAAGTGGCCCTCTTAAAGTTACTGCTGGTATCTTGCTTATCATTAACTGTTGCAGTGCATCTTATGGTGACAAGCATCTTCCCATTGTGTCCCCATTTCAGTGTCAGCAAGATCTTTACTCCATGAACCTAGGAAAGACATGCTACATAAGAAGATGAGTACAGAGGTTCCTGACCTGACAGATGTCAATGTCTGTACTGGGCACATGTGCTAGCTAGGTGGATTCTCTTTTATAAGGATTGTTAGAGACACACACATGGACCAGGTTCTGTTAGCACAGCCTCAGCACATCTTGAGCACATGAATTCTCCCCTGGGAGGCATTACTGATGTATTCATTCAGAATCTCAAAACCCACTGTCCAGGTTGGGTTAACTGTGATGATGATGATGATGATGAGGGGCCAACTGGTCAGGGTGTAGCTGCTGGCACTGAACATCTACAAGGTGCACTAAACCCACATATGACGGACAGTGAAGCACCAACCAGCACCTCTTCCTCTACTCAGACATTTCTTCCAGTACTTCCCATGCAAATGTATATAGTATGCATTTTATTGCCTTCATCAGTAAAGCTGATTTGACTATACAACAGTACCTGCACCTTCTTCAGAATCTGCATTTCTATATGCATTTAGCATAATGTATGTGACAAATACAGTGGTGTCATATGTCAACTGCATAACTGTGTATTATAGGCTATCTTAACCTCCCCCACAAGTTATATACACTGTATGCCACATTATTCAGTCAGCAGCAACCATTACATGGATAAGTGTGTGTTCTGGTACTCCAGGCATACATAGATGTATACTCCCCACTCAGCCGTACCTGATCAGTTTGTGGTAGCAGTACACAACATTATATCCCCACCATAAATTGCTATATATATATATATATATATATATATATATATATATATATATATATATATATATATATATATATATATATATATAAACTTCATAGTTCTCCAGACATTCACACCCTGGTTACTTCTGCCTCTCCCAATATAACTATCATCGGAATGTTCCGGGCAACCCTCTTAACTTGAGCTGGTTGAGTCTAGTCCTTTATATGCACTTCTGCTCATATTTCTTTTCATGCTGTCTTATATGACCTTTTCCCTTAATGCAATAGCTCTCATGCTGCATATTTTATATGATGGCACATGTAGACAGCATGTGCACATTATCATGCAGTTAAGTACAGTGCATTGACAGCTATTATAGGCACCCTTGCTTCAGCTATGCTCCACACTCATCACTTAGACGGTTCTGTGTTGCATATCCTCATACTTAATCAGCCTCCTTACACTCCTCAGTTTGGTTACATTATACTGCTGAAAAACTCATCCTCCCTTCTACGTTTTAAAAGGTCAGAAAGCACACATTTGACATCCTTCTGTGCAAAGCATGAATTGCTGCACAGCACATTTCTGACCTCGGGCCTGTGCATTAATCTGACCTAATTTATGGGTCTTAATAAAATGCTTTTAGTTGGACTTGCATCACATCCTGCAAATATCAGCTCTTCTTTCTTAGAAAACGCAAGCAATGCCTTAGGCATTCACTTATGTTTTACTGCTGAACTCTGCCTGTTGGTATGCTTAAACCTATTAATTGCTATTGCATTTACCTTTTATTGCTCCATAAAGTTTACAAATAGTGACCACCCTGCACTGCGACAAAAGAAGCGGAAACATTTAGCATATGTGAGTTAATTATTTCTGTAAAACTTATTAATTAGTCTGTCACTGACACACTTTCTTTTGAATGGTGAGGTTTTCAATGGGCAATAAAAAGCTTGCCAAAGAATTTCACAAAGCATATATTCTGATACACATTTACAGTTTTGGGAAATCGTCTTAAAACAAAATCAGTTTCCATGCTGGGAAATCATAATTTTTGTCCAAAATGAAATTACTGTAATTGGTTCACCTATGACTGATCAGATGAAAAGAAAACACTTAGTCATAAAAATGAAAACTAAGAATCCTAATTCCACAATTAAATACCACGTTTTTCCAGGGAGCAGATCTCCTCAGTACAGCACACCCTCACAGCCATACACAACCCATGAAAAAAGTAGAAACACTCTGCAAAGGTGTTCATAGTAGCTGCACAATCTACAGTTAAACAGGCATACTGTGACCGACAGGAAAAGTGACTGAAATAAAGTCATTTAGGTAACAGGGTGTGGAGAAATAACATCTAACCAACTGACATTTGAACATTCATGGAGTAATGGTTTAAATCCATTCAATGTTTGATAAAAGTGTAACATTAAATTATTGTAATTTGTTTATATGATTTCATTGAGTTAAACAATATTTGTATAGGTTCATAGGCTATTATTAGGCTAACGATGACTACAGCCCTTACAAGCATAGATGTGTACCCCAAACCATTTAGGTCCCAAGTATCATGGAAGACTAATGGGAGGGCATGTTAGCAGGGAGGTAACTAAGGGGGGTTAGGATAATATTTTTCTTATTGATGGCTTCTGTTCATTAGGGACATGGAGGCCAGACCAGGGGTAAATTTACAATTTATAATTAGATCACCAAGGTTCCATTTGAATAGGGTCAGGGATAAACTCTGTTTTATATGGATGGGGAGCCCTTTCCATAGTGTGGGGATCCTTTGGGACACATACAGTGGATATAAAAAGTGTACACACCCTTGTTAAAATGCTAGGTTTTTGTGATATAAAAAATGAGACCACAATAAATCATTTCAAAACTTTTCCTACCTTTAATGTGACCTATAACCTGTACAATTCGATTGAAAAACAAGCAAATCTGTTAGGGGATAAAATATATAAAATATAAAAAATAAAAAACATACAATAAACTGGTTGCATAAGTGTTGACACCCTTAAACCCTTAAATTTGTTCAAACACATAGACAAGGTTTTATAAAAAGGTAGATATGTCTAATGTATGAATACACTTTACAGTATATTTAAATATATATATTTATAAATATATCCTGGGTGTAGTAGTTTTTAAATTGATCAATGTGAAGTAGATGATGTTTAAAGGTTTTAAGATATCAATTATCCAATTTTTCTATTTAATGAGTTGATTGTTTTAATTGTTTTATTGAATCAATTAAGGTTTATATAAATATGATATGGTGCCAGTTCTTATTTGTCTGATGAAGTCTACAGAGGTAGACGAAAGCGCTTACCTTTGGTTGGAATTACAACAATAAAAGAACTTTTATTCATCTTCCTTGGCGACTATTTGTTGGTGTCCACCCTTAAACTAATACTTTGTTGAAGCACCTTTTGATTTAATTACAACATTCAGTCTTCTTGGGTAGTTGTCTATCAGCATGGCACATCTTGACTTGGCAATATCTGCCCACTCTTCCTTGCAAAAGTGCTCCGAATTTGTCAGATTGTGAGGGCATCTCTTGTTCACAGCCCTCTTCAGGTCACCACTACAGATTTTCTATTGGATTTAGGTCAGGGCTCTGGTTGGGGCATTCCAAAACTTTAATTTTCTTCTGGCGAAGCCATTCTTTTGTTGATTTGGATGTATGCTTGGGGTCATTGTCATGTTGAAAGGTGAAATTCCTCTTCATCTTCAACTTTCTAGCAGATGCCTGATGATTTTGGGCCAAAAGTGACTGGTATTTGGAACTGTTCATAATTCCCTCCACCTTGACTAAAGCCACAGTTCCAATTGAAGAAAAGCAACCCCAAAGCATGATACTGCCACCACCATGCTTCACAGTGGGGATGGTGTTTTTTTGGTGATGCGAAGTGTTTTTGTGCCAAACGTACCTTTTGGAATTGTGGCCAAAAAGTTCAGCTTTGGTCTTATCAGACCATAACACATTTTCCCCCATGCTTTTTGGAGGCTTGATGTATTGTTTTGAAATTTTTAGCCGGGCCTCGATGTTTTTCTGTGTAAGAAAAGACTTCTGTCTTGCAACCCTACCCCACACACATATAGTACACAACCAGTACTTGCCAGAAATTCCTGCAGCTCCTTCAGTGTTGGTGTAGGTCTCTTGTCTTTTCATTAATTTTGGAGGGACGTTCAGTTCTTTGCAACGTCACTGTTGTCCCATATTTACTCCACTTTTTGATGACTGCCTTCACTGTGTTCCATGGTATATCCAATCCTGTGGAATTTTTTTTTCCCTTTTCCTGACTGATACCTTTCAGCAATGAGATCCCTTTGATGCTTTGTAAATTCTCTGTGAACCATGGCTTTTGCTATAGCAGGCAACTGAGTAAATGTCAGGAAAATCCTACTAGGATAGCTGAACTTTATTTGGGGTTAATCAGAGTCTCTTTAATTGATGGCAAGTGTGTACCCAAGAAGACAGAATGCTGTAATTAAATCAAAAAGTGCTTCAACAAAGTATTAGTTTAAGGGTGTGCACACTTATGCAACCAGCTCATTGTATGTTTTTTATTTTTTATATTTTTTCTCCTAACAGATTTGTTTGCTTTTCAATTGAATTGTACATGTTATAGGTCACATTAAAGGTGAGAAAGGTTTTGAAATAATTTATTGTGGTCTCATTTTTTTATATATCACAAAAACCTGGCGTTTTAATAGGGGTATGTAAACTTTTTATATCCACTATATCTGTCTTTACAGCATGTTCTGATTATGTCAGAAGTGAAGTTCAGACACCTGGATCTAGTGTTTCTGGTGCTGTTTTTTTTTTTTTTTTTTTTTTTTGAAGACATCATAGACCACACAAAAAAACACCAAAGTCCTAAGAGAAAAAATAAACTAAGTGTTGTGCCACCACTTTATTACGAATCTGGTATCTTGGCTATTGCCCTTCTCAGGATAATTAACCAACACCATGAAGTTCCTTTTGTACAGGTAGGACCCAAATAATACACAATAATTATATAATTATTCAATTAGATAAATATAATAATTGAAAGCATTATTTAACCAATCCATAAATACAAAATACTATATTGATTACATACAAAACAATATAATAATTAAATACATTATTACTCACATTCTATATAATTTATTTATTTTTTATTATCACAAAACTCCTAATAAAATATCAATAACTTTATTCATTTAAACACTTTCATTAGCTACCTAATTTAAAAACACAAATTTAACTTCTAGATTTAAGCTCTTGGGAATTAACTTCTAGATTTAAAACTTTTGGAAATAATGTCTTATAATGTAATATCATTTTACTTTCTGATTCATTTAACTCATTAGCAAAACATCCTCCTCTAGGAAGATAAGGCTAAGCTAATACATTAAAAAAGAAACCAGCATCTGAACCTTGATGCATTTTATGAAAATGCTATGTCACAGGACTTTTTAAGTTACAACTTCTTATGACCGCAAATGTTCCAAAATGTGAATTTTTACTTTATGTTTAGTCTGACCCACATACCACTTAGGAATTTTACAATCACACCCAATTATATACACTATCCCATAAGATTCACAAGTGAATCTATCCTTAGAAACAAAGTTTCTCCCATTAGTTTTGGTACCTCAGATTATTTTTTTATTTTGGGAGAAATTTTACAACGTTTACAGGCACATGGACCACTTCTATCGAAAGGTACAATAGATTGTCTCTGAGCAAAACATGGGAATTCTTTCAAGTTATGTTATATACTTTAAGAAAAAGTAATGTGTTTGGGGAAAAAAGTGGCTATGCCAGTGGTGTGGGTGCCGGTTGCTGCATCGCTGCATATAATAGTAAAAGAAGGAATAGCAATGAAAAGGGTGAGAGAAAGAAATACAGACACAAAGCCGTGGAAAGAAGTATCATGGAAATGATAATATAGGAAACCTCCTGACACTGCACCCAAGCCAATTTGGGTTTATCAAGGGCAGGTCATGCCTACTCAACCTGGTGGACTGAAATGGGGAGTTCATCTCAACAAAGAGGCCAGTCACAATGAGAGTCCTTCAGGGATCAGTCCTGGGATGACTACTTTTTGGCATTTACTTCTCTGAAGTCAAGGCCAATGTCAGTGTCTTCTGGCAGAAGATTGCAAATCAGAAGCTGTCATTGAATCCTACACTGACAAAAATGTTCTCCAGGAAGGGTTGAAACAGACAAATAACATACAGAGCTATGTCAAACTCAGAGCTGTTGGACATGTTCCACTTAAAGAAATCCCAATCCCTCCGAGCTACACGCTCTAGGGACCTTAACCTTGTCACCACAATAAACAGAACATGCTGGAGGGATAGATTCCTGTCCCAGAGACTTCCCATACTCTGGAACAGACTACCTATCTATATCAAACAAAGCTCCTCATTAGCACTCTTCAAGAAAAATCTTGATGATTGGATGGGAAATGGGAAATTCACCCCGGGGATCACTTCTGTGGCTCTGCTCGACAGGGGCACAGGAAAATAATTTTCTTGGGTGGCGAAAGCCAGGGTACATTTTTTGGCTAGGCTTGTATGGGCCTTAGGGCCAATAGCCTAGTACCTAACTATGAACCTATGAACCTATAACTGGTGGCAGAGCCATGGATTAAAACTAAATGTCAAGAAATGCATAATAGTATCCTTCGGGTAGTCATCCACTCCTAGTAACTATCATATTGACAACTCACCACTTAGAGTTGGCCCAGTAGTCAGGGACTTAGGGACACACATAGATACTAATCTTGCCTTTGACCATCATGTGTTTACAGTTGTGAGGAAATTATTCTATGTTGTACAACTTATAGACAAAGTTATGGCATATAAGTCTAAAGAAGTCATTGTTACACTGTATTTGGCATTCATCAGACCTATCATTGAGTACAATGCCCCCTTTGGTATGTGCCTAACTAGGCATATCCAACAACTGGAATGTCCACAGATGTTCCTCAATAAAAGCATACAGGGTGTAAGTAATATGTCCTGTGCAGACTGCCTCAAGGCCCTATCCCTGTATTCTGTCTCCTACAGACTGTTGTGGGGAGATCTATGCCTGACATACAGGGCATTGACTGACCCCTCTCTAATGGACCTCCTGCACATCTCCAAAGCAACAGCACCAGAATTACCCATTCTAAAGACTTAAACCTTGCTTGTGATATAAACAGGACCTGCTGGACAGGCAAGTATATTTCCCAGAGACTATCCTGTCTCTTGAACAGGCTTCCCATCCATATGAAGTAGAGTTCCTCTCTAACCTAATTCAAGTTTAACTTGGACAATATGATGGGAAGCAGGAAATTCATCCCTGGTTTGGCACATATGTCTCTAATGGACATGATTCATCTCCCAGACCCCTGCTTGTAAATGTTTCATCTCCCAAGACTCTGATTACACTTATCAAGGGTAACAGAACATGTCAGAGATATGGGATGCATGGCTAGGCTTAAAAAGACCCTTGTAGTAAAAAACTATGAACCGAGGAATGAACCTATGAACAATGAACATTTTATTCTTAACTATATAAATGGAATACACTTTTCAAAGCATTACATAACAATGAGTTTCAGATGCCTGTATATATATATATATATATATATATATATATATATATATATATATATATATATATATATATACAGCTGTAGTTTAAATAACTGAAAGACCAGAATGTTGGCACGCAAAAGATTAACCCCACAAAGTACAGTTGTGTACACTTACCATAAAAGTAGATGTTTGAGTGTATTCACTGTTGCAGTCATCACATTTGGGTTATCTTGCCAGGGGTAGCCCTCAGTCGACCCGAATACCAGAGTATTTCTGTGTCAGTTGCTGTCACTCCAGGACTGACGTCAGGTCGTCAGTGGTATAAAAACAGGCAGCCAACGCCATTACATCAGTTTTTCCTGCCCTAACTGTCCCAATAGGGAGCTAAGTTATGGTGGAAGAACACCACTAATAGAAATTAAATACCAAAATTTCCTTGTAAGGAGAGAGAGAGAGAGAGAGAGATAGACAAGGGGGATGGAGGGTGGGAAACCAGGACTGCAGCAGTGAACACACTCGAACATCTACATTTATGTTAAGTGTACACAACTGTACTATGTTCTTCATGTTTCACTGTTGCAGTCATCACACTTGGGTTAATTCCCAAAACTGAAGAAAAGGGTGGAGGCAGTCAAGAAGACTGGGGGCTGGCTAGGATGCCCTGCAAGACTGCGGTGGCAAAGACTGCCCTGGATTTGGAGAAGACAGGCAGCTGGTAATGCTTGGTGAAGGGATGAATATATGTCCATGTTGCAGCCTCCAGGATGTCCCTGGTGGGGACCCCTTAGAGAAAAGCTGCAGAGGTGGAGGTTGCTCTGGTGGAATGTGTCCTGACCCCCTTTGGGAGTGGTTTTCCATGCCGTTTGTAGCAGGAATGGATGCAGTGTGCTATCCATTTGGAGATTGTTTGTTTGGATATGGCCTAGCCCTCTGCTCCTGCAGCGAAGCTGACTAGCAATTGATCAGTTTTTACTAAAAGATTTAGTCCTGTACAGGTAGAATCTGAGCTGTCTGTGCACATCTAGAGTGCAGAATCCTTTCCCCATTGTTTTGAGGGTTAGGGAAAAAGGTGGTCAAATGAATTTATTGGTTGAGAGCCACACTGGACACCACTTTAGGCTAGAAGGTTGGGTTAGTCCTGAGGGAGACCCTTTCAGTATGGAAAATGATGAAGGGCTCTACAGCCATAAGTGATGAGAGAGAAATTTTAACTCTGCTGAAGATGCAGGTTCAAAGGGGGGCAGGTTGAGCTTTTACAACACAAAGTTAAGGTCCCAAACTGGGGTAGGAGCTCTTCTGGGCAGCCTTAAGTTGTTAGCTACTCTTAGGAACTGTTTGATGAGAGGGTGTGAAAAGAGAGGTGACTCTGTGCTGAAATGAGCAGAGAAGGCTGAGGCATGAATTTTAATAGAAGAGAAGGATAGATCCCTGTTTATTAGGTCTGCCAGGTAATCCAGGATGAGAGGTAGGGAGGGCTGTGCCATTCCAGCTCCCTTAGCCTGGATCCAGGTGCAAAATTTTTTCCACTTGTCAGTCTAGGATTTTCTAGTGCGGGGGCATCTGGCCTCATGTACAACATCTATAACTTGTTTGCTTAGGCTGGCAGCTTGAGGAGAGGTCAGGGAATAAGCCAGGCTGCCAGGTTGAGGGGCTGCAATTGGGGATGCATGAATTCTCCATTCCTCTGGCTCAGGAGTGTTGGGATCTATGGTAGGTGCCATGGTGACAGGGGTGACAGGCTGCATAGCAGTGAATACCAGTGCTGGTGTGGCCAGTCTGGGGCAATCAGGATCGCCCTCGGTTCTTCCTCCCTTATTTTGAGCAGCACCCTTGAAATGAGTGGTAGAGAGGGAAATGTATAGACCGAGATGTTTACCCACTGGAAGGGTAGAGCATCTACTTTCCAGGCCTTGCTGTGAGGTTCCCTGGTGCAGAATTTGCTGAGCTGATGATTGGAGTGGGAGACAAAGAGGTCAACCTTCGGGGTGCCCCATTTCTGGGTCAGAAGGGTAAAGGTTTTGGGGTCTAGCTGCCATTCATGTGGGTCTAGCAGGTTTCTGCTTAAGTTGTCTGCCAGAGAGTTTAGAGAGCCTGGCAGGAATTCTGTTAGCAGGTGTTGTTGCATGGCTGAGGCCATGTGCCAAAAGGTCATGGCGAGCCTGCAGAGAGGATAATAGTGAGTCCCTCCCTGCTTGTTGATATACCAAATCACTGTGGTGTTGTCTGTTTTGATCAGTAGAGGTCCCGGGGAGAGTAGGAGTCTGAAAGCTGTCAGGGTGTGCTGAGCAGCTAACCTCTCTTCTTGGTTGATGTGCAGATGTATTTGATTTGGGCTCCATTAGTCCCGAATGCACTTGCCATCCAGGTGAGCACCCCAGGTATAGTCTGAATGATCTGTGGTGAGGGTCTGGACAGCATGTGGTTGTGAGAAGGGAAGTCCCTTGTTGTGGTTGCATGCTGCTGCCCACCAAAGAAAAACTTTCCTTAGACAAGGTATCATTGGTGTAAGAGTTTCCAGGTCTTGACAGTGCTGGCACCAAAGGCTTTTTAGGTACCACTGTAGTTTTCTCATATGAAGTCTGGTATATGGAATGAGGAGAATGCAAGAGGCCATGAACCCTAGAGCTTGCATGATCTTCCTTGTGGTTAACTGGGTTCTGGTGGCTAGTTGAGAGAAGTAGTGTGTCAGGTAGGCTTGTTTTTCTGGAGTAAGAAATGCCATTTGGGATGGTGTGTTCAGGCCTGCTCCCAGGAATACAATTTTTTTTTGTGTGGGGACTAGTTTTGAGTTCTTTTCTTTGATAGTATACCCCAGAGAGATCAATAGGTCCTTTACAAAGGTCAGGTGCTGTGGCAGCTTTTCCCGACCATCTGCCTGTATCAGGCAGTCGTCTAAGTATGGGTAAATTTGAATATTTCTTTGTCTGCAGAAAGCAATGGCTGGAGCCAGACCTTTTGTGAAAACTCTGGGAGCAGTAGATAAGCCAAAGGGAAGCACAGAGAACTGAAAGTGCATAGATCCTGCCCTGAAACATAGGTATTTCCTGCATAATTCCCTGATTGGGATGTGTAGGTAGGCCTCTTTTAGGTCTAGGGTGGGTAAACAAGGATCCCGGGAAAGCATAGGTAGAAACCTTGGCCTATCTGTTCTGCAGGAACATGCTCTATTGCCCTCATGGAGAGCAGAGAAAGGACTTGCTTTTTGGCCTCTGGCCACTGGTTTGGGGGAAGATCTGGGAATCCTTTTGGGGTTGGCAAAGTGTGGAAATAAAATCTGTATCCCTGGGACACTATGTTGAGGACCCAGTGGTCATTGGTAATGGTGGCCCAGTTGCTTGCATGGAAGGAGAGTTTTCCTCCTAAGGGCATGAGCAGGTGGGCAGAGGGAGGGGGGTGGAAGTGTAAAGTCATTGTGAGTTCTTACCATAAGGGGGTTGCTTTTCACTCCCTGTTTTTGCAGAGGAGGAACTCTATTGCTTAGATTACTGCATTCCCTGGGGCTGTTGTCGGGTGGGTCTGCTTCCCCTGGGTCTGGGCTGAGCTGGCCTGGAGGGAGCAGGAAAGGACCAATGCTTGGAGGGGGCAATGCCTAATGAACCTCGGTGGCTGGACCTGTAAGAAGTCTTTAACTGTCTGCATAGATTTAGCTTTTTCTTCCATCTTTTTTAAGACCTCTTCTGCCTTGGTGCCAAATAAGTTGTCTTTGTTCAAAGGTGCGTCCAATAATTTGGATTTGACATGGTCTGGCAAGGTCTGTTCCTTAAGCCAAACATGCCTTCTAAGCACAGAACCAGTGACTGCTGCCCTGCAAGATGCTTCTAGGGTGTCAAAACCACATTGTAAGGTGTGTTTAGTTACTTGACTTGCAGAATGCATTAACTATTTTCTGCACAAGCTGGAAAAGAAGATATTTTTTGTTTGAGGAGTTCCATGGCATGTTGCTGATATTTCAGCATGTGGAACTGACAATTTAACACTCTAATAGAAAGAGTAGCAGAGGTGTATACTTTTTTACCCCATCTGTCTAAGGCTCGGGAATCCCTATCTGAGAGGGTGGGATTCTTAGCTGAAGTTGCTTTGATTCCTTTAGGTCCTTGAGAGCTGACCTCAGGGTAAGCAGTAGGATTTTATAAAGAAATTTGTGAGAGTCAGGGACTTTATAATACCTGTCAGGTTTCCTGGGAGCAGGAGGGAGGGTGTCAGGAGTCAGACTGGATTCCATAAAAACAACATCCACAACATCCAGGACAGGAGGAATGGCTAGAGGTCTGTGCTGTGGTAGATGTAAGAATTCCCTGAGTCTCTTTTTTGACTCAGGTTAGTCCTGACATTCCCATTGGAAATGCTCCCTTAAAGTATGTAGGGTTTCCCCAAAGGAAAATTCCTCGGGTGGGGAGGCTGAAGGGATGGATTCCTTTGCATCAGAATCCTCATAAGCAGAGAGGGATTGCATACCTTCATATTCAGATACATCAGAGTAAAGTCTCTTTTTCTTTTGGAAGGGGTAGCCTGGCTTCCACTAATAAGCATTATAAGGTTTTCTGCCATTTTAAACATTTCAGACTCAGGCAAGGAAGTAGGTGCCTGAGCTTGGGTCATCATTTTTTTGGGTGTGGTTCGTACCCTGGGCCTTAGAAACTCGGTAGTTTTCAAAAGGACTGAAGACGCGAAAGACGTCGTCGTTCTGTGTCGAGTATCAGTAGTGCGAATTACTTCCTCGGAAGCCGGTGCCTGCTCAGTGGCTCCGAACCCATCCAAGGTAGAGACATCTGCAGGATCCTTAGTCGAAGAAAAGTCTTGCGGCATACCAGACTCCGAAAGGGTCTCGGTAGAGGTCTGTGAATCCACAGAAGCGGGTGTCAGGGGCTGCAAAAGTGCCTCACTGAGGACAGGAGAACTGATGACTAGCTTAACGGAAGCATCGTTGTCAGTTTTGGACCTGTGTGGTCTGTCTCTGGCTGTATCCTTATGCTTTTTTCAGAAGATCAGTAGTTAGATGGCTTACCGAAGCCATATTGGAATTCGAGGACAGAGAGCGAAAATATCTAGCTACAATAAGGGCCCAAAGATGTAAAGTTCTGGCGTTGAACAAAGCACAAAAGCGACAGTGTGGGACTTCATGGTCTGGGCCTAAACAGGTGACGCAGTAAGAATGGAAGTCTTGGTGTGGTATTTGCTTTTGACAGGCGAGACAATTGTTAACTTTTTCTGACATTGGTTAGAGCAAGAAAAAAGGATCCCCAGTGGGGCACTTAACTTTAGAAGCCTTCAACTTCAATTCGGAAACGAAAACTCAGGTAGCGACTGTCCGGCACTCATGCGAACTGCTTCTGCTTCCGGCTCCTCAGCAAGAAAGACTGATGTAATGGCATCGGCTGCCTGTTTTTATACCACTAATGACCTGATGTCAGTCCTGGAGCAACAGCAACCGACGCAGAAATACTACACCTCTGGTATTCGGGCCGACTGTGGGCTACCCCTGGCAGGATAACCCAGATGTGATGACTGCAACAGTGAAACACGATGAACATCAGTGAAACCACAAAACATAGAACTCAAAAGGAAATCTTCTAAAACATATTTATGCAGAGGGGTGAGCTCCTCTGTACCACCTATGTTGGGGTGCTGTGCTCCCTACACCCCTGCTAATTATATATACTAACTCAGGGATCACAGTACAGCTGGGAAAAGGCAAATCCCCATTACACTCCGTACTGTGATCTCAGACAAACACCAACTCCCGTGTTTTGATGTTTTCTTGATTTGCTGCTCTGGGCTCGATCTTCTACTTCTTAAAGTTGTGGTTTTTCAACAATTTAAAGGAGACCCTATATATACATGCTCGTGTGTGTGTGTGTGTGTGTGTGTGTGTGTGTGTGTGTGTGCAGATATATATATATATATATATATATATATATATATATATAGAGAGAGAGAGAGATGAAAACCTAAACCAAAATCCATTCTCACCTGCATCTCAGATAGAAGATTAATAACAAGCACTTTATCCAGACCAACTTATGACTGCTGTCAAAGATGGAATTTGTTGTCTGAGAATACTGTATGTATACGAAGTAAACATGCTGCTCAGAGATAATTTATTTACTATTTGGTAAATGGGTAGTGGACTGGTCTGTTGACACTTTTTGTCCACAGCCTGATCTCCATGAGCAGCAAATACAATGACTTTTTTCAGATGGGATCAGTATAATATTTATCAGGATTTCCATATATAAGGAGTGCATAATTTATCATACAATTAGAACATGCAAAACTGTACATAGGTTCATAGAAGATAAATAAATTATTAAGAAGACAATACAGAACAGAATAATTATTACAATATACATTCACAATATAAACAAAAGCAATGCATTTCAGTCATATCTATCATGCTATTGATTGTCTTGACTTCAGCATAGAATATTGTATGTACAGTGGTAAGAGAGATTAACCATTATTGTGGTGACAGTTGCATTTAGATTCTGTCTGAAGATGTTTTTCTATTGCTTTCTTAAGCTGTTCATTGGTTTCTTGATTTTTTATGTCAGTAGGCTGGTGGTTCCTGGTGGAGGGTCCTTGCCTAGAAAAGCTTTGGGGGGGGGGGATCAGGATAATATGACTGTGGGGGGAGTTCTGTGATCATGTCTGCTTTCTAGGATACAAATTTTGCTTTTGAGTGGTGGGCCTTAACCCTGTTTTAATGTTTTTATGATAAGGGTTTCAATCAGATTTGATAGGCAAAAGAGAGCAACTTCTATATTGTGAAATGTCCAACAGACACCTAATTATAACCTTGCATATATGGACTGTGCACAGCTGCAGTCATAATACTGGACAGAAATATATACAGTAATCATCTTTCATGACAACAACTTTGGGACAAAATTGACTCCACAGGCTTCCACATAATGTGAGAACAAAGAGTTTTATCACGAAGATCAACCTGAACAGCTATACAGGTGGGTCTGAATAGAGAGGAGTCTGAATGGAGAGGGTTTGAAAGGAGAGATGATAAGTCAGCAAGCAAAGGAGAGTAGTATTGTTGAATTTGAATTCATCCTCGAGTCGTGGTGAGTACCTTGGTGAGGTGGACCCTGTTTTTCACAAAATCTCACCAAGACGATACTGATATATAGACTGTATTTATTGGACAGAAGTAGGTCAAAAATTAAAAAAGACAGCTGAGTGCACAAGACCCAAGATAAAAACGTGTCCAATCCTGGTAGACTCACTGGCACCAGGACTGGATAAAATGACAGTGTAAAACCCTCAAAATATGGAAACATTCCTGCAATGGGGCTAGGCCAGGCCCAGGGGGAGGATGGTCCCCCCTATTGTAGAAGGAAGTAGCAGTCCACAAAAATCACAAAAACAGATAGGCCAAAACAGAGCCATAAAGATGATAGAGTGGACTATTCAGGATAAGAAAGAAATTATGTATTGTTACTATTATGCAAAAAGCCAAGAATTTCCAGATACAAGATATACAAAAAGACTGAGAGAGAAATTAGAGGAAATAAAAATACTTCCACAAGAAAAACTGTCAGAAGCCTCATATAAAAAAATAAAAGTTGTGTTCATTAATACAACAGATTTGTGAAAAACATTATATAGGCCATGATACTTTCATCTGTTTGTAGAAAGAAGCATCTGAGGATGTATGAACATATAAACAACAAAACCTAGAGAGTTTTGAAAAGTATAAAAACTAAATATAGATGTGGGAAAGAAAGAGAGATTTGATATCATGCAAAATTTATGCAAAGTCGAAAGCCAAGTTAATCAATACAAAAAAGACAGCCCCAAAGATATCCGAAGAGAAATATAGGCAAACGCATCCAGATATGGAAAATTTCACAATAAAGAAAATAATATTACAAAGAGGGAATGTAGAAAAGAATATTAGTAAAGAAGTTAAAAAAATAGAAGCTGAAGTTATGGAGTACCAGCTAAGTGAAGGATTTGGTGTAGAAGGTCTAACACAGGTTACATCACAGCATGATGGAATGAGTCCCCAAAGTAAGGAGAATCAGGAAGGTCAGTAGACATCTGAAGAAGAAATATGGACATGGGAAAGAAAAAGAGATTTAATATGGTGTAATATTTATGCAAAGAAGAAAGCAAAACTAATCAATACATATAAAGCTATGTCAAAGCCAGAGCTGTTGGACATGCTACCCCTAAAGAAATCCCAATCCCTCCGAGCTATACGCTCTAGAGACCTAAACCTTGTCACCACAATAAACAGGACACGCTGGAGGAATAGATTCCTGTCCCAGAGACTTCCTATACTCTGGAACAAGCTACACATCTATGTCAAGCAAAGTTCTTCACTAGCACTCCTCAAGAAAAATCTTGATGAGTGGATGGGAAATAGGAAATACACCCCGGTGATCACTTCTGTGTCTCTGCTGGACAGTGGCACAGGAAAATAACTTTCTTGTGTGGCGTAAGCTATGATACCTTGCTGGCTAAGCTTACGTAGGCCCTTGGGCCGATAGCCTAGTACCTAACTATGAACCTATGAGCCAAAGATATTTGAAGAGAAATACAGTCAAAGGAATCTGGACCTGGAAAACTTTACAATACAAAAAATAAGAAAACAAAGAGGAAAAGTAGAAAAGGAGATAGTAATGTAGGAGTTAAAGAAATAGAAATTGAGGTTATGGAGTACCTGCGAAGTGAAGGATTCAGTGTAGAAAATCTGACTCAGAAAGCACCAAGCAGGATAGAGCAATAGACATCCAAATTAAGGAGAAACCAGTAGAACAGAAAGCAACAAGTCAGTTGCCATATGAAGATATTTTGGAGCCTTCCACAAGAAACCAGTATAAATGTTCACTTGAAGGTGGGCAGCAAGGGAAGGAACAGGAATCTGTGACAACTCTGGAGCAGTCAATGTTGAGGAGTGTTAGGTCAGTGAGTCCCTATATGACAGAGCAATGGATGACACAGGATGAAATTGAAGAGAATGTGCCACAGCAAGATGCTATGGAACTTTTTTACAAAATGCCCACAGAATATGGAGAACAAAAAATGGGTGCTCAGTTTAGAAGAAAATGAGCTAAGAGAAGAGTTTGCTTGATTTAATAGAGATAGATAGATATATTAAGATCAATGAAAGAAATAGACTGAAGGACGTCAATAAAACCCAAAAAGTCAGAAGTCTGATAAAACAAATGAACACAGTAATCAGGACTGTCCATAGAGATCCATGTGATATAACAGAAGTAAATAAGATATATTACTGTGCAGCTAAATTAATAACAGATAAAATTCACAGGGTAGTGAGGGAAAGGAAGGGTTGAAACTGAATACCATCACGGAAGTATCAAATAGAGAAAACTATAAAGCAATTAAGACAATAATTGTCACTGTTAGACTGGTATAGAAGAGGGAGCAGATAAACAAAAATACTCAAAAAGATAGATGTGATAAAAGCAATGCTCAATATTATAATGGTTCAGGATCTATCATACACTATCTCAAATAATAAACTAAAAATATCAGCACATGCAGAAAAACTTAAAGATACACAGATAAATATAAAGGAAAAGTATAAAATAATTTATTGATGACCTCAAAATGTTTTATAGAGAATTGGGAAACAAGGTAAAAGGAATTGAAATATCACCCAGAAAAGAAGAAATAGATACATTTTGGGGAAGTATTTATGAAGATCCTGTGGAACATAACAAAGATGCTAAATGGACAGAAGAAGTAAAAGAAATAATAAGAAATTCAAAGGTACAGGATATGAAATGGGATGAAGTAACAGCCAGACAGATTGAAACAAACTTAAGAAAAGTCTCTAATTGGAAAACACCAGACCCAGATGCAGTACCTAACTTCTGGTTGAAGGTATTAACATCTTTCCACAAAGATTCGGCCATGAGTAAGACCTATTTATATGCACACCCTGAACAGACACCAACCTGGCTAACAACATGAAAACAATGTTCCTACTTAAGAGTGAACCTGCAAGCTACCCTAAAAATTATAGACCAATAACTTGTCTTCCAACTACATATAAACTATACACCAGAATTGATGCTGACAGAGTTTATAGTCATTTAGAAAAAAAAACTCAATCATGTCAATAGAACAACAGTGCAATAAAAGAAAGTCATATGGAACAAATGATCCTCTGTTGCTAAATAAAGTCATAATGGAGAGCTGTAAAAAGGGGAAGAATCTAAGTAAGGTATGGATTGACTACAAAAAACATTTGATAGTATCCCACATTCATGGATAAATGAGTGCTTAAAAATGTATAAGATACATCCTATACTGATCAACTACATTACAGTGACCATGTAACAGTGGCAGACCACTTTGCAATTAAGCCATGATAAAGGGCAAATTATTATTCCAGGGATAAAAATCCAAAGGGGGATGTTCCAGGGTGACTCCCTGTCACCTCTGCTATTCTGTCTTGCCCTTAACACATTAAGCTATGTACTTATCAGATTAGACCATGGCTATAATTTGGCTCCAAGAAAACAACAAAGTGTAAAGACTTCTCATCTTCTCTTTGTCAATGATTTAAAACTGTATAGCTCATCAGATGAGGAATTGAAAGCAAAACTGCAAGTAGTCAAAATTTTTCAGATGATATAAGAATGTAATTTGGTCTTGATAAGTGTGCAAAAGCAACCTTTAAAGCAGGAAAACTGCAGCACCAAGAAAACATCAGTTTGGGACAAGAATGTGATAAAAAAGCACTTGAGCAAGAGGGAGTGTATAAATATTTGAGAAATGATGAAGGATTAACAATAAAACATGAACAAATATGAATAAAATATAGCAAGGAATATTTTAGAAGACATAAATTAATCCTGAAAACAGGATTGACATCTAGGAACAAAATTCAAGCTATAAACCAATTTGCTGCTCCTGTCCTAACTTATGGTTTTGGAGTGATTGACTGGCCCCAAAAAATTTTGGATAGATTAGATAGGAAAACAAGATGGATGCTTCATGCTCACCAAATGATTAATAAAAATCAGTGCATACCAATATTATATATTCCCCCTTCTGAAGGAGGTATGGGCCTCCTTGAAATTGATTACATGTATAGATCTGCAATTGTGCACCTGCGCACATATCTACTGACTTCATAGGACCCAAACGTAATAAAAGTTTTGAAACATGAGGAGAATAAACCTAAGATGACTTTCCTGCTTGGTCTAGCAGAAGTTTATTGACGTCAAGCATGAATGGAAATCAAACCAGAAGTAGATAAAAACCAGGGGACAACTGAATATGCCAAAAAACAAAAGAAAGAATATAAGATGAAGGATCAGATGAGAAGGCAAGAAATGTGGAAAATGCATAAATAGAAAAATTCTGGAAGTACCTCATGGTGATCAGGATCGAATGTAGGAATGCTTAAGGAGAGGTTAATTCAAACCAAAAGATGAAGGTTAATACTAGTTGCCCAAGATAGTGGGCTATGCACACATTCGCTCAGAAAGTCTATTGAACATGTGGGAGAAGCAAACAAATGTAGGTTTTGTAAAAAAAGAACTGGAAACAGTCGTACACCTTGTTGCAGGTTGTGACATACTAATGGCAAAAGGACTGTATACTGAAAGGCATAATAATGTGGCAAGAGTGTTGCACTGGGGATTGTGTAAATATTATGGTATTGAAGTAGCTGAAAACAACTGAAAACATGAGCCACAAAGCATCATAGAAAATGATGTCTGCAGCACATGAGATCACCCATTACCAACAGTTCAAAAGACAGATGTGAGAAAACCAGATATAGTAGTCCATGAAAAGAAGACAAAAGTAGCACTGCTCACTGACATCACTACACCCAGTGACTACAGAGTCCTGTGTACAGAGAGACACAAAGTCATAAAATATCAGGATGTGCAAGCAGAAATGAGAGCAATGTGGAAGACAGATAACCAGACAGTTCCAATAGCAGTAGGAGCAATGAGTCTTATAAAAAGGAATCTACAATTGTATTTAGATATGTTACTAATACATGTAACTCCATACGAATTGCAGAAGGAGTCATTACCGGGCACATTATGGGTGCTGCAAAGAGCACTTTTGGCTGATATAAAAGAAACAATATTAATTTCATGAAGTTTAATCGTACTTTGACTTAGAAATCAGTTCCATTCCTGTCATGGTATTTGAAACCTAAAAGACTTGGAGAAATTAAATAAGGGGTAGCTGTAGAAGCATACATATAAAAATGCGCATATGTCTTCCCTTGATCAATGCCAACAGTAACAGATGTGTCACTGATGTATGAAAGTTACAAATTATTTTCAGTGCCTACTAGTGTCACTATTAAAAGACAGACATGTCTGTGATAGCATTTATACTCACGCCGGAACTCTCCTAGCTGCTGCAATCTGCTCCTGTGTATCTGCCTTTTCCTTTCAATAACTTCAGGGAAGAGAGACCTGAAAATGTCATAATGTAAAATTTGTGGATGGCATACCATGGCAGGTTATTTGGATATGTAAAATAGGTTATACTTACAGTGTGGATGTGGTGATTGCACTTTAACTTCTTCCTCCCATCAGCAAAGGAAGTCAGGACTGTAAAACCTCAAATCACTGTAATGGTGACAGCACTGTTCCCATGTGAGATGGATACTGGTAGCATTGCTAACAGCACTGGGCAAATTATTCTAGGCATCAGTGTTTAATGTGGCCTCATATAAGCCTTCAGAAAGAGACTCCAGCTGCGCTCCTTATGGAGGTTTTCCAGAAAAGCTTGAACTCCTCCTTACACCAGCTCTGCACTCTAAAAGGCACACAAGTCTTGCCATCTTCAGCCATGTTGTACCATTGAGAATCGCAGTGAAAAATGGCAGACAATTAGTGATGAAAACATTTTCCGTCTGTCATAAATGCTATGGGCATTGATGGGTACCTCATTTGCGCAATGGCTGACAAACTCAGAAAAATTAGGTACTATATTATTGCACTTTAAGGTGTGGAACATGGCCGTCTTCCATCCTTGTGTATGCTGTTGAGAATACATTCTCTACAGTGACTCCATCTGAAGATGGTTAAATATTGGATGACAATTCTCTCAACCCTAAAATAATTGACTCTTTGCTCAAGTGTGGAGCGACCCACAAGTACTCAGGCATATTCATGACATTATGTCGAAATCTGCTCAAGGTTTACCACGTCTGCTCATTGCACAAATTGAGTGAATCAGAAAAAGTACTGTAATGCACCCTATTTAACTTAATCATCATGCCCAGAAGGGTGAATCTGCAGGATATAAGGGCAATAAGAAGCCCAGAACGTCATCAAGCTACAGAAGAACAGTGGGAGAGGAATCTGAATCCTGCTGACGTCTTTCTTTCTTCCTTCCTTTCTTTCTGACTGAATACATCCATTTATAAAGGGTAAGTGTTAATTCTTACAAATTCATTCCTTCGTACAATGGTAGCTTTTGACTGCTCTTTACCCTGGTGCCTGTAAAAGATGTTGGTTTGCCTTTTCAGTACTTTTGAATATATTAACCAAAAATGTCTTAAGGGCTACAATAAAAGTCTACAGAATGAAGTACACTGCAGGTTTGTTAAGGCAGATGGGAAACATACATATGTTATACTCCAAGTACTGTTCAGTACTGTTGTGTGCCGCGCACATATGTCAGTAGCCATAACCTTAGTAACACTGCTATTGTAATGGTCCCATGTTCTTGTTCAGTTATATTTTTGTGCTTGTTTTTTTTTTTGGGAAAATATGCTCAGTATACATGCATGCCTGACATTTGCTTAAAAATTGAGGGTACTCTGTCAGGTGCAGATATACTATAGTATATGGCCTAGCAGGATAGGAGTAGTGTAAGGATTTGTAGGGGGTCATACAAGAACAAGGATGTTAATTCCACTGTTTCCATACCATTGGAGCTATGCATAAAAACAAGGCACACAGAAAAAAAATGCTGCATCTGGTGACCCATCCACATCCACCTGTGATTCAAAATTCACAGATGCTGAGTATGAGGTGATGCTCTTTCTTCATGGCTGATGATTCCCTGCTGTCCATGCCACCAACCAGCCCATCCATGACTGTGCCTGGGCTAAAATTGTCAGCAATGTTAATGTGATGGGCCAAAGCTATAACGTGGTCCAACCCAGGACCATGGATATGATCCACAATTCTACACAGAGAATAGAGGTTGTAGCATGGGAAGTTAGTGTAACAAGTGGTGGGCCTTTGATAGAACCATCTCTTACAAAGATGGAGGAGTTCCTTGTCTTGCTTACAGGTGTTTCACCTCCACAGAATCTCACAGTGAAATGCTGAATGTTGAGGTAGAACTGGACAAACCTTGGAGAGTTTTACCTGCTGATGCCCAAAGTATGTAGTCCTACTTCATTGTCACAATAGCTTCAAGTCCTCAGGCATTTTCAACTTTATTAAATCTGACTGACTTATACAGGTGTTTTTGGGCTCCAACAGATGTTACCATCTGCTCAAGGTATGGTCAGGGGTGTTAGTTTTTCTGATGTTTATTGTTGTAAGGATATCATTTCCATATGTAATTCTGGTGCTAAGTCATACTTACACTGGATAGTTTTTGGTTTGGTTTATTCACCGGTGATTCTTCATCTGAAACCAGCACAGTGGAACTGCCCCTGTTTGATACTTGAGGATCTGTAACTTCTGATAATAACAGTAGCAATGAGATGGTACAGGCAGAAGACGTAGAGTGAGTTTGACGCAGACAGTGTGACTACCACAGCCCCTACACGTACCATAGACACAGTTTCTATACTTGCGGATGCCCATATTCACAGACATCTGAGACAGGACAATTAGACGGGGACACTATAAATTAGGGAAGTATAATAGCCCACAGTAGACAGATGTGTGAATCTGCCCATAGCACTCATGGGCATGGAAGTCCACACAAGGGGGCTTGATAATGGTGCTCACCGGATATATAGTTAATGCTCTCTCCCTAAGGTTGTTGTGGCAGTGGCTGCAAGCCAACATATGTGTAGGGCCATCATAGAGGCACAGTCAAGTGCAACCACAGCCATTGCTGAGATAGTGAGAGTGATCCAGGATGCATATGCTGACCTATGGGAGTGCATGTCCTGTATGTGTGATAACATGGATATCCTAAATTACACACTCAACCTTGTTATGTCTTCTTTTGGTTGTCTGTTAGGAGGGGGTCATCCTTGCAACCAGTCATTGGTTATGACTAAAATGGCCATGGATGTGTGAGATTCTGCTCATGCAGGGCTAGAACTTTCCCAACAACATCTATCGTGAAGTTGTCTAATCCCAGGAGATGACATCCCTATGGTTATAGCCATCGTCATGCTGGCACATCTCCTCATAGAAGTTGGTTATGGTCACATAGCATGCTGGTGTCTAGCCAACATTGTGGTACAGCCAGAACAACTCCTGGCAGAGCCAGATCTCATGGGCAGAGACAGGCATGAGAAGTTGAACCGTCTGTCATGCACAACCTGGACCTGTCCAATAGGCTGAGCCACAGTACTGCTAAGGTTGTGTCTCTGCGCGCACACACACACACACACACACACACACACACACACACACACACACACATCCACTCAACCTGGCCCTTCTCGACTTTAACCCTCCCCGTACTGATTATGACACTTCTTATAAAAGCACTTTTTCTTTTTATACACATCTTCACTCACACACTTCCTGTGAATGTTGTGCCCTCCTCTGCTCCCTTCTCCACCTGTGCAAATAATGATAATTGTGCCCTATCCATTGGGTTGCCAATGTCTGATGCACAGTATGGCCAGCTTATGCATGGGTAAACACAGCTTGGTATTTCTACATGCATTATTTTACTGTAATGTATCTGCTTAGCTCTTGTATAGTTATGTTGTAAAGTTATGTGTGATATGCTGCTTCTTTGCTAGTGCGACAGAATACTGTGCCCACCTCCATCTGGCACGATCATCACCCACTGCTGGCTCCTCTTCTGACTCCCCATTTTTCTCAGCTTTTGTTTCCTGCTGTGCTGGACCTGCAAGATGCCACCCTGCTGAAACTGCTTCCTAAGTATAAAATTGTGTAACACTGCACACAGTCAGCATTTTGGCACAAGTGCCAGAGTTATACTACAGGACATCACTATATCACTGGATGAATATAGACAGTAAAAATGTACCTTCAGCAGCCAAAACACATACTCTTTAATGTTTCTGGTTTATGGCAGTGCACAGTTGTACTCCTGTTCAGTTTGACATCAACAAGATACCCCAGTGGGAAATAATTCCTCACAAACCATTGGTAAAGGTCACAGGTGTTTCAGATGTGGGATTTGTGACAGCTGCCATCATGACCAGCATGCACATTGCAGATAATACCATATGCATTACAGAATGCCTGGCAGTTGATGAAGTGATATCCTTTGTGGTTGATGTGCCCAGTTTACCAGGTGGGGGCCTTTCTTTCAATGTAGGTACAGTCTGTGGTTCTTAGTACCTCACACAAACAGGCTATATTATAGATCTCTCACATGGTACTGCCTCTCTCCTCTGGGATGCATGCGAACCACCATGCTCCCCCACATACTAAAGCAAGGCATTGTGAAACTGATGGAGTATTCTCAAGTCAGATATGTTAACCCTGCACTTTGTGCCAAGTAGGAGGTTGAAAGGTGCCACTAGCTAATATACACCTCACATACCTTTATATCCATAGGGATAGGTACAACATGACTTCCATGGGGATGCAGATGAGGCCAACACATTTCCACACTTTGTTGCATGGTGTCCTTCTCAACATGGCACTGGTCCACCATACTAATGTTGTGGAAGGCATGAAATGTTAACCATGGCTGGATGACCCAGTAACTTCATTGGTGACATTGCACACCATCATACAAAGCTGCTGCAATGGGAGCCTCCTGCAGGTACAGATTTACTATGGCCGCAGCAACCCCTAACATTATTGCTATGTGTACTCTGGCTGAATGTGAGCATATGGTCAAGTTGAAATACAGAGTGGTTGCAGCTCCACTGAGCATCATTTAAACATTTTTTCCATCTTAATTTGCCTCATTATCATACATAGTGCCTCATTATACAGTCATTTTATATATATATATATATATATATATATATATATATATATAAATGTGTGTGTGTGTGTGTGTGTGTGTGTGTGTGTGTGTGTATAACATGACTGACCACATTACTGAGCCTAGCCACATCATATAGCTGGGTTTTCTGAATCACATATGCTCTGACCGTGGTTGCTCATTGTGCAAATTCACTTAGCACAATGTGGCAAGGTTTTCTGAATCTGGCCCCAGTTATTGATGGGCAGCATACAAAAGAGATGGGTATGATAAGTCAACATATACTAAAATTGTCTCAGATGAACTGCAATGAAGCTATTGGCTATAGCCCTTTTTATTGCATAAGTAGCAGAGCAGTATGCCACTGAAAGCCACATTCACAGACAAGGCTGAAACAGCTTTCAGCAGTAGGCTGTAAGCAGGGAAAAACACCACCAAATAAAGTGAAATATTGTTGTTGCCTTTACTGAGTTATTATTTCTTACCTCTCACTATCAAACATCAGAAAAGAATGTCTGCATCAAGGCTATACCATGGTATATTGGTCCTCCTGAACATCTTTTTTATTGCAGCAAAACATATTTTTATTATTAAAATTTTAATAATTTGTTAACCAGGTAGGCCCACTGGGCACAGTCCCTTTTAAGGGATAACACAGGAGCAATATCAGGTTAAGTGACTTGTCAATGTCACACAGTAGGCAAATGAGGGCTGAGAGTATCAAACCCTGCACCACAGGAACTACATCTCACAGCCTTAACCCTCTACACCAGGAGGACTACTTTTACTTTAAAATGTGTTAAAATTATGATTAAAATTGCTGTGAAACATTTGTAATTAATATGCCACAATATCTATAACTTGAGTAAAACGCAACTTACACTAGACATCTAATAATGCTGATACATGATGTTTGAGGATATTAGTTCAGAGTTAAAAATGTAAGCGCCTATAATTATTCCAGATAGATGCACTCTTTCTGATATCATATGTATTGTAACATTAAGTAAATATCCAACTGATGTGTTTTGCTAGAATGCAGAACTCTATCTTAATACAGGCAGTCCCCGAGTTACAGACATCCGACTTGCGGACAATCCATAGATAAGAACGGGCTGCTACAATGTCGGAAATAATGTGAGAATAAATAAAAATCTTTAAAGTTTCCCAAATCTTACCTTAAAATGAAGAATTCTGTTGTACTTTCCTTTTCCTTGTTCGTGAAGCTGCTTCTTGTTAGAGTAGTTACTTCTGCCTTCAAGGAGAATAAGAGATGCAATTGGTTAAGAGATTGCTGTGTTGGTGATCTGACTGGTCAAGATGGCTGCCTTGTACAGTACACAGTATTGAAGGAGTTACTGTACTGTACAGTAGAATGGGCAAATGACATTGCAGCTCACTAGGGTCTAGGTGACTTCAGGAGGTCTGGCAGAGGTCTGAAAGTTTAGGAAAGAGTGGAAACCATTCATGGGTGATGCCTGTAGTACAGAAATGTAAAGTGAAGCTTAAAAAGAAGTAAGTTTAACATATTTTTATATGGAACATTCTGCTCTACTGTACTCTATTGCAGTACAGTACAGTAGAACGTTCCATATATGTGCTTAGACTTACATACAAATTTGACTTAAGGACAGACTAAAAAACGGATCTTGTACCTAACCCAGGGATTGCCTGTATCTAAAGAAGACAATCTTTTATATTGTGTCTACTGTCATAGGAACAAAGGAGCAATACTAAGAAAGTGGGCATGGGGACCATAAGATGCCTTCAAGTTCAACCATAAGCTATACATACACATCTGATCATGGGGATCATAAGATGCCTTCAAGTTCAACCATAAGCTGTGCACATATTTAATTAGCCACTCTTAAAGTTTCTTAATAGTGCTCACATTCTAAATTAAGCGTCCCATACACGATAGTCCTGATATGAATTTGCGCATATGCATCCAATCATCAAAGACTTGTCTTAAAGGTAGCTAAAGTTGTTTTATGTCCAGATGATAAAAAATGTTTTCTCAGGTATCAGATCTTTCATCAACTTAAACTCTCTAGATTAGGTCATGGGCTATTGATGAAACTCCTTATAGGGGTACATGTGCGATGCATCTCCTTTCTGGTAATATGTGATCTTCTGCGTCATCGTCATGCAGGAGGCACAGACTGTTTGAACACCTCAAAAGTACTATTTTACTTTTCACAGATGTGATTTAATGTACTTTCTGATCAATACTTTTTTCAGATGGAAACTATATGATCACACTACAGTTGGCAAAATAACCTACACACTGTTTTCTCTTAGGATGAAAAACAAAAGGGAAGAGCTCTGTGCATGCAAACTGAAGTACATATGCAAATATGAACTTGCATTCCTTGCTGCAAGTGCCATTGTATTCCGGCAGTAAGAAAACAAAGACACATATGCTCTGACTCTGTGCATTGTTTTAATATTTACAGCATAATGTATTGCTGTACTGATATACAATATAGGTCTCTTGAGATGCATAACAAACTCTGGATTAAGTACCACTAACTGCACAGATATAGCAATTTCTTTTTTCCCTAAAGGTGAATATTAAAGTGTCTATATACATTCCAGTTTCCCTCAGGCCTTTCAATGTTTTATCCATTTGTCTACATGTAAGGCATCTGATTTAAGTACTTGTGGTTTCTTTCTATGTTTATTATTCTAGACTTTTATCTTAGTTTGAGTCTTCCTTTTTTCCACACAAGTACATTGATTACTATAGTTTTGTAGAATCTAAGCTGATGTACAACTTAGAAAATATAGCCCCGGCAGAACTGTTGCCTTAGTGCAGTGGTTCCCAACCTTTTTTGACTTGTGTACTCCTTGACAGTCCATTTTCCTAAAACTGTACCCCTCATATTTTTGTAATTTATATAGTTGCTTATATGTCCAATGTATGTGCTATAACTGTAATAAATAATAAAAAACAATCTAATATTAAAGTGAACAAAGAGTGCATATATATTTTTTTATTTCCAAAACTCAAAAGATAAATAAAAGTAAGTTATAAAGTTATCATAAATGCCTCTGCCCAGTGGCCGATTAAGTTTAACTTTGGGCTGTTTTCAAATCATAGGCCCCTTGCACACATTTTAGGACCATGCAAAAGTGCTTTGATTAACCTTCCTGATTGTATTAAAATGTAATTACAATAATATAGTAATTAAATTATATCCCTTGTATTATACAGCACCATTTGTAAGAGCGTATTTGAAATTTATAGTTTTGAACATTTCAGTAAGCCAAGCAATGAAACAAAACATATGAACCAATAATAACAAAACTGTCCAATTCAGAAAATTTCAACCATAAAAGGCCACTCAAACATTTGTCATTACAATCTACCGATATCAGTCAATATACACAATCTCTGCAGAAGTAAAAGTCGTCAGAATAATTCCATATAAAAAAGTTCTGTAACTAATGAAAAGTTTGCTGCTTTATATTTCAGCGTTTCGTTTACAAATTCAGTGCCTCCAGCCCTTGAAGAATAAATTGCTTATGTTATGTCATTACAATGACAATAAATTTGATATGTAAAACACAAAGTCTAATATAACAGTGCTACTGGCTATTGCAAAACATCTGTACTGAAGCAAAGCAAGAGTCTCTGTTCAACTGATTTAACATTAAAACAAAGAAAATACAGAAAGTCGCGAAATATGAGTCAAGGAGGTATGGAGTATAAAACAAAAGGTGAAGGGTGAGGAGAGAGAACAGCAGTGTGGGGAAGAGTAGGACATAAGAATTATGAAGAACTTTATTAATGAAAAAAATGGATGGGAAGACTGAGGGGCTATGAAGTGACTGTAAACAGGAAAAATGGCCAGGATGACAAATAAGCAGATACAACAAACAGAGAAGGGCTCTGAAGAGTTGATAAGAGAAAGTGGAGAGTTAAATAGAAAGTGAGATATTTTGACTTGAACAGTACAGAAAAAGTTGTTACTACTAAGCTACTTGAAGTAACCCCACATAGTTATAATATCAGTTGCTAGCTCTGACAAATCTAACCAGATTTAATCCCTGTGTATGGCACTCAACCTCTTACTTCCTGAATCAGGGACAAATCCAGAAATCAGAAGCAAATGCCCAATAAGAGACACTCTTTAAAATATTAATACTACTAACTTGAAACATTGACATAAAAAGAGAACTTGAATTAAAGTGCATTTTCTTAAATAAAAAGAGAGTCTAGAATTCTAATGACTACCATTATTTGTCACGTTTCACTTTAATAAACAGACAAAACTCTGAAAGGCCTTTGACGACCTTTGTTGAAGTAAACATATAAAACAACTGCATCATAACTTTATTATTCATAACTTCATTTCTTTGCAGATCATCAAAACATCACTTGACCATCCATCAGGGCAGCATAGCACCACTCACCCTTCCTGAATAAGCAGCATCCTCCATCTGGTCACTTATTCTTACACTTCAGGCAGCGTCCAACCGTTCACCTTCTTCCCAAAACCTCATTTCTATCCATACCGCCAAGTGCAAGCAGCGTCCAACCTCTCACTTTCACCACTTCAGGCTTCCTTACTCCAAAATGCACACCAGATGGGGAACAGAAGAGACACAAACCTGCCCCTCATCTCTGTCTATGCACCTCTCCCAACTAAGATCATCACAGTAACTCAGAAAATATGGGAAACAAGATCATGCCAAACTGTGCTCCCTAACCAGTTCCTAATACTCATAACCACTCTAAGTTCTTCCTCATGCTTCCCTAACTTCCTCCCTCCATCCCTACAGAAATGAACCCTTCCTTGCCCTACCTACATCTATACAGCTTGCCTTTTTGGCATAACCTTTCCAACCCCAATGTTCCCTTACCAACACATCTACCCCCCCAATAAAGATGACCTGTGAGAGATTTGTCTGTTTCAGACATCATTTGTCACATTCCACGTCCAACTGTTCACCTTCATCCCAAAACCTCATTTCCATCCAATCCGCCAGGTGCAATCGGTGTCCAACCACTCACTTTCATCACTTCAGGCTTCTTTACTCCAAAATGCACACAAGAGGGGGAATAGAAGAAGAACAAGCCTGCCCCTCTTCTCTGGCCATCAGCCTGACTCAGGCTGTTCCCCTCACTAATACCAGCCTTTAACCAATTCCTCAAAAAACAATCCCAAATTCAAAGTAAACAAATCTAAACCAGGATCACTAAGGTGCACCCCATCACCCCTGAACCACATAGGATCCCTGTCAGCAAACTCCTTATGCTGTATGGTCTGCACTCCCATCACCCCCTACTGCCTTGTCAATCTAAAATTCCACACCTGTTCTGCTGCTGAGAACTTCTTAGCATTCCTCCAAGATAATTGGGTATAATCTCCAACCACACTAAGCACACACTTGCCTACAACTTCCTTAAAGCAAGCAGATCCTCCCTTATCTGGAAAACCAACTGTCGCTTTGTCATCAGACCCAAATTGTTACCTGCCAGGTGCACCAACAGGATTTGAGGAAGCCCCACCTGAGCTTGTATCACTGTAAATACCTGCAACAGCTGGTTCCACCTGAGTCCTGTAATGCTGTGCCATGTGACTCTCCAACCGAACCAGAGCAAACCCAACTCAGAATTGTTACTCCTAACAGCAGCCCTTGCTGCTCAGTAAACATACAAATAACCCATGATAAGAATCCTTTTGCCTAAAAAAAAGAAAACACAATATGTAATTAATATAAGTATTACAAACACCATCCTACATCTAATATAAGTCAAAAAGGCATTACAAGGCCATCATCCTGCCCTCTTGACCTCAATCAAGCTACCCACTCTCACCAAGTCTGAAGCTCTACCCATCCTAAAAGAATAGAGTAGAAAATCTCTCTCCATCAAAACCCATACTACCAAAAGCCTTTCTCATCAAATCAACTGTCCCGCTGTTATCGCCTTGCCCCCTTTTGAATGGAAAAACAAATCCTGTGAGCTCCCCTTATGAGATGCTAACAATTTCTTCACCCACACCACTGGACACATCTGCTCCAACCTGACCTTTACTAGAACTCTTTGCATGCCCTTGCCAACCTGGTCCATCTTAGATGTCTTTAACATAATGTGAACTGCTCCAGGCAGTAACATAACATCCTTCCAAACCAACAACCTTAATAACTCCGACATCCTAAAGGCCCCAAAGTACATCCACACACTCAACGTCACCCACACAACATAATCCACCGATTCCCTGGTTACCCTAACTAATCTCCACAGCAGAACCTTTAAAACCTGCCTTGCCACTGGCCAATGCTTATCCCTGTTCAGACCTTCCTTCCTACTCCATCCCTTCAATACTCACGCCGCCATCTAGGATTTTGTGAAATCCCACACTCTCACCACATGAGCAAACACACTGATTGCTGTCAAGTCCACCTTAACCGATTTTATCACCTTACTCTGTGCCCTAGCCCAAGCTAAATATCGTAACAACAACTCTTCCAACCAAACACCTTCCTCCTCTGGTAAATGCAAAATAAATCTATCAAAATCATACAACACCCTACTGTAAGCCTTCCTGGTGGACACCGCCCAAGATTGTTCCACCAACCTCCTGATCACTGCAACCTAATTCACCACACCTCATCTGGCACTGCCACTGGGTCCTCTGCTGCTACTGGGGCCAACTGCTGGAGCCTGGAAAACTGAAAGCGAGACAAACTGTCAGCAATCCCATTCATAACACCCGCTACACGCACACCTGTGAAGGAAAAATTAATCAACAAACTCTGTAAAACTAACTTACGCAACACCAACAGTAAGTGCTCATACTTAGCCATCTCAACGTATAAAACCCCAGCACTGAAACATTGTCAGAATTAAAAACTGCCCTCTTGCCCCTCAACCATTCCTGCCACACTACTGATGCCACTCAAAGTCAGCATTAACTCTAAGAAAGCAACATCCCACTTCCACTCATCCTGCCAATCAGGTGACCATGGCAGCCCAAACCACTCACCTCCAAAAAATGCCCCCATACTAACGCCCATTGTCACGTCAGTGAACAACTGTAAATCCCATTGCCCTACCCAATCCATCTGCCAAAAGGTGATGCCATTAAATTGTTCTAAAAACTGCAACCACAAAGTTAAATCTTCACAAGTCTATTTGCCGATTCTCACCCAATGATGTTTACTTTTACCCCCTTCAAGAGAAAGGCTGTGGACCTACAAAAAGTGTATCTCAGATGAACAGCCTGACAAGCAAAATTCAGGAGTCTTAAGAGTTCCATAACATCTTTCACCCACACCTTGCCCCTAGCCTTCATCCAGTCTATCTTCTCTTTTAGTCTGGTTACCTTCTCCCCAGGCAAGCAAAGCAAACCATGTTCCACATCTAACATCCATCCCAGAAAATCTAATGCCTTTGCCAGACCCTTCAGTTTTTGGGTGGCCAAAGGGACCCCTAGTTCCTTGCACAACCCCAAAAACTCATGCATAGTTACTGCATCTCCCTCACTCCCCTCACCTACCAACAAAAAGTCATCCAAGTAATGCACCACCCTCTGAGTATTCACCCTTTGCTGCCAGAACCAATGTAGAGCCATGCTAAACTTCTCAAAAGTGGAACAGGTGACCAAACATCCCATTAACATGGACATGTCAAAGTAAAACCTACCTCCCACCACCATGCTCAACAGTGGCCAATCCTCCACTCGAACTGGCAAAATGCAAAAAGCAAACTCAATGTCTACCTTAACCAGCCATGGATCTTTAAACCCTCTAATGACTTGGACCACATCATCCAATGATACATAACTCAACTTAGCCTCCTCCATTGAAATGAGGTCACTGACAGAATTTCCCTCAGGGTAAGACAAATGGTGAATCAGCCGAAATTCCTCTGGCTTCTTTTTAGGTACCAAAACCAACGGCAAACCCTTAAATCTGGAGAATGGAGAGATATCAAATGGGCCCAATAAATGGCCCATCTTTTGATCCTTCTCCACCAAAGCCTCCAAAATATCCTCCCTCCCCCTCATTGATCTCAAAATTTTCCCAACTGCTCCATCACACACCAGCATAGACTTAATAGAAAATCCCCTCAAAAAACCCTCAATCAATTCTTGAGCCACTGCTAGGTGAGGGTACTGCTGAAACATGTCCCACAAGGCATACACCTTAATAGGAGAATGTGCCCCCAAGTCATCCTCTTTCCCCTAGAAAAGGACCCCTCTCTGGCCATGAAAAGTAGCCTGGCCATGCACCTCTTGTAACCCCTGATATGGCCCTACTAACTCTCTCTTCCCAGAAAAGGATGATGTTTGCCCTGCCAAATTACCCTCATGCCTACCACATTGCACTGCTGGGTGGATGCCTGCACACTTTATCAAGCATGCAAAAATCTGCATGCCGCCCATGCACATCTTCCTGCATTGAAGGCTTAACATACTCCGACACCTCCTTCCCCTATCTTATTCCCTCTGCCACCCACACTGAAGCTGTCCATCGTAGAGGCCCTGCAGTCACGCATTTCCACTGCATTAACCGACCAACACTCACTAGTGATCAGTCCACAATCCAAGCATCCAGCTGAAGACACCAAGCAGCGCAAGGAGCAGCCTCACAGCTGCAACATCTACCCACAGCATGTCCTAAAAGGTACAACTGGAAAACTATTTAACTTGCAGCACTTGAATTAAATACATGCAGTATACATGACTCTATATCACTACCCGGCATACCTTTGTCAGAGTTTTATTTTACAGGGTGAGGAAAAGCTATAAACCACCTGCTATATGTCTCCCTTCCCCTCACTCCTGCCTAACCCCGACCCTTCCTTACTTAAAGTACCATGCCTGAGACAAAAAAAAACATCAGAACTCACAGTCCTTGAGTATGTCTCAGCCATTATTAGCCCAAGGCCTACCTGCACCAAAGTGCTTACGAGCTCATCAGGACATGCTCTTAGCAACAAGATCACACCAAAATGTGCTCCCTAACCAGTTCCCAATACTCAAACCACCCTAAGTCCCTCCCCATGGGTAACCTCACTTCCTCCCTCCATTCCTCCAGAAATTAACCCTTCCTTGTCCTACCTAAATCTATACAGTTTACCTTTTCTGCATAACCCTTCCAACCCCAATCTACCCTTGCCAACTCATCTACCCCCATTACTAAAGATATCCTCTGACAAATTTGTCTGTTCCAGACATCATTTATTATGTGTAAGCCACCACTTTATCTCCCAAAATCACCAATATTTGGTGGTAGCTCAGGTGGATATAAACGATACCTTGGCACCTATCGAAAAGAGTAGGGAAAGTTCCCCAATGCCCTGGCCAAATTTCTCTTAGTACAAATACAATATTGGGTCTCCACTGAAAAGAGGACACTAGCCTAGAGGGATTAACCAGATCAACAAATTATATTTAAAAAAAAAATAACATAAAATAACTGTCCAAGTTGTTTCAGCATTAAATTCAGAAGGGATGTCTGTAAAACAGAGCTCACAATCTGGACAGCTTCTTGATCTTTCCACATAACTGGTAATAGTAAAGAGCTCTATCAGAGCTCTCATTGTGAGATTCTACCTATGCCTCTACTCTCCCACACATAGCTGCTTCTTGCTTAACTTTTCTCTATTTTCTGTCTTCATGATCTACTACTTAACCTCAATTTTGTACTTTAAGTCAGTCCTCCTATTTTTATTTGATACTTTAGTTTTTGTTTAACATACATTAAAGTAGAAATTAATCACAAGACAATCAATTTTATTTCAAGCTAACAAAACTATGCATTGTAACATTGTGTCTATGATCTAAAGAAGCCGTACATTAGGTATCATACCCCAACTTGCTGCACACTATCTACTCCTGTATCGTATTTCAAGCATGTCTATTTTGCACAGTACTAAACCAGTCATAGCACTTTACTTCAAGGAGTAGGGATTAATAAAAAAAAACACAAGAGGGACAAAGATCAGGGATGATTTTTTAAATTTTGCTCTGATTTAGTTAGAAAATTAATATGATAACTGGTGGTCAATTAACACGAGCAGTAATAATTATTATGAAGAATACGTATACTGTATGGCTTTACTCAGCAAACATGATCCTCAACTGTTTGCCAGAAAGTCATACATTTTGAAACAGGCCTAAATATAATGAAAAAATAAGGACATTCTACAAAAACAGGGAAGATTGAGAGCTTCAGTACTAGCTGTCAGTTGATCAGGATGCACAACTGTCTAATCATTAGACCCTAAAGGTTACCGGGAAAGTCCAACTGGGACAGAAAATGGACTAGCAGAGGTCTGGGTTGAAAACCTCCACTCTACTCCCTGTGTTGTGATGCTAAAGGAACTTATGGGGGTGAGCATCATACTCCTTTCTCCACCAGGTTTAATGCAGACTGTAGTCTCCCCCCACATGTAAGACACATTTTAGCTCAATGTTTGTTTTGCTCTTTATCAAACTGTGACAAGACTGTGGCTGAAAAAGGAGCCATTGTCCAACTATCTTACCTTTCTTTTCCATTTCTTCTTTATCCTGTGTAACTCTCCTAAATACAGTAGTAGGCTTATATACACAGTTTCTGCTCGCAGCACAGAGACACACAGGCTTCTTTTTTTGAATACGTCTTGCACTTTCACTTGACTTTCTCCACCATTATTAATTTTTTTCCTGTGTACCCCTAAATGACCAAGCATGTACCCCTGGGGGCACACGCACCCTGGGTTGGGAATAACTGCCTTAGTTTATTACCATATTGAGCTTTCACAATGGTAAGACAGTAAAGCTCTTTACCTTTTGAATTAAGAATGGCTGTAACTGCTGTTAGCTGCAATGCAGTGTTGTATTTATTGTAGTCAGAATATTCGAAACATGACTGATATTGTTCTCCTCCATACTATCTCACTTTGTGTAATTAACTGTAACATCCCTTATAATCTGATAAGGAATGTACTTTTTTAATATTTTGATCAATGTATCCCATGGAATTCTGTTCTATGATTAACATATCCCCCTATTTGTGGCTCTAGTAGTGTATGTCTATGCTGTGCTACTGTCCAAATAATGACATAATTAAAATATTTGAACCACTACAACAACTTGTAAAAACTCCAGAAGCAGCCTTGAAATGGCGAATTGCAAGTGACTTCCTGTATCAGAGTAAAATCGCATCTAGTTGTGAGTGAGATACTATAATTGACTTAGATGAGGTAAGTATATATTTAGTAAGCCGGTCTTTTAGCAAATGATATGAAATGAAATGCATGCTATGACTGAATATATTTTAATGCAGAATGAATGATTCAGAATGCTGTATTTCGGAGGATTATTTTGAGGAGTGTGTAATTTCAAGTCTTACCAACAATGAGATGCGGTTTTTAATCTTAATAAATAACCAACTCCATAAGCAATATTGGTAAGCAATATGTGTCCACAGTGCCGGTATATGCTGGCTAAAAACATGGCAATGCAGAAGCCAGACTTCAGATTGTTAAGCATTCAGAACTGTGACTGTATATCAATTCACTTCAAGTAACAAGATGCTGAAGTCCAGCGATGATAATCAGTATGAATGAGCTGTAATGTTGTGTTTCACACAGAACAAACAACGTTCTGTGCTTCTACACATATCTAGAGTGAATATTCTGTAATGCTCCAGTGGGGTCACTTGTTTCATCATCAAGAAGCTGCTCTGGTTAAATAATGGACAGTGGGATAAACTATAGGAAAGAGAAATTAGCTGAGATTATTTATGCCCTAAAGGAGAAGAAAACAGTAACATTTACACTCCAAAGTTAGCAGAATAAAATACTGGTGTGTGCAACCTGACTGAAATGTACATTTTTATACATTAATTGATTAGAGGTGTGCTAGAAAGGGTTCATTTGTTTGTTAGCGTACCTTAGCACATATAGCTAAATATAAGAATAAAAACATTCACTTAAATCTTGATTTTTTTGTCTTGCTGACTGGTCAAAAAGAGACATAAAGCAAACTAGAAATAGACATATTTTATCTGTCTAATATGAGATAAGCAGAAATTTTAGTTAAATCAGCTAGCAAGCAAAGAACAGCTAGAAAGGCTACTAACAGAGTAAGGGAATAGCATTAACAAAATGTAAGCCCAATATCACGCAGTTATAAAAACTCTTGAAACATTCAGGTTAAGAGTAGCAGTTTTCAGCTTTTATATATAATAATGCAACACAACAAAGAAAAGGAGCACTTCAGAAGAGGTCATTGCAAATAAAAAGTCGAATACTATACTGGGATGTTAGCCTTCTGAAAGATGGACTCAACAGTTTTTCAAGTGTCGGCTACAGGCGAGTCATTTATTATGTACTAATCAGGCTGCTTCGCCATACAACTGGAAGGCTTATGATGCAGGAATAACAATGGAAACATGAGTGTTTGGCTTCCTTTGGCAATATAAGAACACTATACAAGAAGTCTTCTCAAACATAGGTTCACTCACTCCACTGTACAGCAACTGGCTACCAGAAGTTTGCTCTTTGAATTCTGTTTACCTGTGGCTTGGATTTAAGTCACACATCAGTTTTGACATAGAGCAGTGCTAGAGAATTGCAGTGGTAATGTGAAGAATCTTATTTAATGCTGCTTCAATTTGTTCAATATGTTTTTCTGCTCTCTGTTAAAATTAACTGCTATCTGTTTTTAAAACTGGCTGCTTTTTAACATGTACTTGTTACACAACTACTATATCTGAATTATAACTCATACGAATCATCCTTTAATTTAGCAGTATGCTATACGTTAGTGTACATTGTGAATGTGGCAGAGGGTGGCTTTACACTTTTCTTATGTTTGTCTATCATGGAATAGAGCTGCACCTGGGTTGTGCCAAATGCACATCATGGTAATTTTAGAGAATTCAGCTCATATCTGATGAACTGATGAATTTTGGTTCAAAGCTTGCATAGATGTTTTCTGCTGTAAGGTTTGCAATCACGGTTCAAATAATTCTGGAGGAAATCTTATGTCACCAGCCCCTTCCTACTACAGCAACTGAAAGTGGTTAGTGGATGTCTCAGTCACCTTTGTAGATTTATGTCCTAGCCCCAGTGTATTACTTTATTCCTTTATTTTAATGTATTATTGGTTCATCACCCAACTCACCCCCCCCCCCATGTACAAGTACCCTAATAGTATAGGACCCTCCTTTGGTCCAGTCTCTAGCTTATTACTCTATATCTCTATTGTAATGGAATATGTTGTTTGACCCCCCCCCTCCATGTACAAGTACCTTAATAGTATAGGACTCTCCTTTGGTCCAGTCTCTAGCTTATTACTCTATATCTCTATTGTAATGGAATATGTTGCCATGGCTGACGCTCACAGCTTGTTTCGCTTTTTCTTGCGCTGGTGGAGGGAGAGGTGTTCGCCCAGGTGCCAGATTTGTGTCTGTTGACTTCACTGCTAATCCATTGCCTGGATTAGGGGAGCTGCCGGATGGATTGTCAGCGATGGGAAGTAGTCGTGTCTCCTGCTGAGAATTGATTATGTTAGCAGGGTTGCTTTGCAACTGAGGCTGCCCTGTTTCTCCGAATTTGCATTCCAGTTGTTGGTTATAGTTTCTAAGCTGCTGGTTTTGTAACCTTGCAAGGATTGTTGTAATGCTGTGCCGCAGCGCATTTTGAAGCGGAAAACATTTGAAGAGGATTGTTCATGTGGGTATATGCCTGCTTATTCAAGTGTTTAGCATTTTGTTTTCGCTGTGTTTTATTCATTGGTGGACTGTTGAATACTACTGGCCTTGCACATCTGCTCACTTGATGCTCATCCTGATCCTGGCTGTTGATTGTGGTGTACTGTTTAACTTGCTTCTCCTTTTGTTTGTTTTTGGTCCCTATCTGCCTCTGAAATCTAGTCGCAATGATGGCTGCTAGGTATGGAGAGAGTGTGGCACACATGCACAAGCTTTGTCACATATGTGGTGTCATGAAGACAGAAGAACAAAGCATGGAATGACGGAGCTCCGGTGGCATGCCATTGCAGGTCAGAACTGCAAATTTTTCTACAGGTTAAGCTGGTGTGATTTTGCTGATGTAAGGGGTGATCATAAATTGGAGTGATGATCTTCATCTGTCAAAATGTAGTCTGTAATGATGGCTGTCTTGGGCTTTCCGGTGGCTGGGCTGTGCTTGGCAGGCTCGAGAGTGAAGGTTTGTGGTGTTTCACAGGTTGCCGGAGCAGTGTGGCTTTTGGCGCGTGCGCATCTGTGGTTGGCCTTGTTGTTATTGAAAGGGAAAAGGGAAAGGCAGGGGGAGACTCTTGGGAGTACAGGATCATGCAGGGTTGGCGGATTTGCCAATATGGGAATATCGGTATGAGCATGTTGATGTGTCGGTGATAAACCTTGACATTATTAACATATAAAAAAAATAAATAAATCCTTGTGCAGTTGCTTAATTGACAACCTGTGAATGGCTATTAGAATAGTTGTGGTGTCTACCCTTGCTACTACCTCCATCACTTGGAAGAATCAAGAAATCTTCTTCTTCTTCTTTCGGCTGCTCCCATTAGGGGTCGTCACAGCAGATCATCTGTTTCCATTTTTTCCTGTCCTCTGCATCTTCCTCTGTCACACCAACCACCTGCAAGTCCTCTCTCACCACATTCAT